>NC_029788.2:11441173-11441429 GCF_000816755.2 Arachis ipaensis
TTTTATGAAATCCGAGAAATCAAATTGAAATGAGATGTAGCATTGGAGTTGTTATAATAAAACTCAAGTACTAAACTTAACACTACTGGAGCACATTCTTAATTAACACTAATTAAGAGGCATCATTGCATCACCACCGTTTACCTTCATTCCATTAAAATTCGTACCATTCATTAACGAAAACAATAAGTCAATAGAAAACTATTATTTTTATTTTAAAAAATTTAATATTTGACAAAAACAATTGTGGAAAAAT
>NC_029788.2:11441581-11443376 GCF_000816755.2 Arachis ipaensis
TGCACTCTAATATTTTCTCTCTTAAAAGAAGAAACATATTAAAAGAAGAAATAGAAGTTGACAATTAAATATAAAAGAATAAAAATAAAACTACTCCTAAAAGAAACATATTAATTATAATTATTCTTTATTTCATATGATTGAGATAAAAACCCATATATTAAAGAAATTATATCCTTTTAGGCCTGATGTAACCCCCAAGAATTAAGATAAGGTATTCTATGTAAGGTCAATGTCCAATTACATACTAAAGAAAAAAAAAATCATTTCATCTAAAAATGATTAAAAAAAAAAACCCTTCGAAATACAGTACTAGTAAGAAATATATATTCTGCATATATATGCTTGGATAGATTATAGATATAGCATCCATATGAATTCTTTAAAGCTCCATTGTCATTTGTGAATACTTGCTTCTTGTTGTTTTCTCAGTCCCTCTTGAGTATGTAGAATAAATCATCAATTATTTGGGGCAACATCTATCTTTGACGATGTTGTTCTCATCTCAACTTCTTTTGTTCTTTCTTTCTTTCTTTAATTTCATGTTTCCTTTTTTGGTTTTAATTATCTTCATGCATGGTTTTTAATAATAATAATAATAATAGTTGACGAATATAAGCCAATGAAGCTTTTTAAGTGAAAGGATTGGTTTATTTTATTTTGGGAGGAACCTTTTTTCTTTTTACATTTTTTCTAGCTACTGTTTTTTTCAGACTTGATCAAGGGTTTAGTTTGATTCAAAAAAAAAAAAAAAATTTGGTGTGTATATATGCAAATTAAAGTAAGTAATTTTAATGAAATGAAATGAAAAAGTTGACATTATAGTAAGTACATTAATTTTTTATAAGTGTTTAAAAGACAATAAAAAATTAGTCTAAAATAACTTAAAATTACTTTATTTTATATTTCTTAATTATTGACTATCCTATTTTATATTTCTTAATTACCATTGAAATAATAGAATAATATTAGATGTAAAAAATGTATAATTATAAATATTATTACATACATAAAATGATGAATATTACGTTACATAAAACAATTTGAGTTATTATATGTTTATCATTACCACCATTCTTTTAACTACCAATAATGATCTTGGGTTTGATTTGTGATATAAAAAAAAAAAATCATATTAAGATTTAGAAATAACTATGGATGCATCTGGATGCGGGTACGCCTTCCCTGCCCCCTATTTTCCTTTAAAAGAAATGCTTCATTGCTTCATTGGGTATTAGTTACTTGCTAATACAAGACAGTACAGTTAGGCCAAAATTATTACTTCAATTTGAACACTAAGTGGAAAATCACAAGTTTCATTTTTATACTAAAATGGTTACAAAAGGCAAAACGTTTTATTTGGAGAAAAAGGGACTCATGCATGCATGATCAAGATTACTTTTTCGTATAATGTGCCGATTTACGTGGAATAAAACAAATTAAAATAGAAAATAGTTTTATCTATACTCAACAATTTTATTTTTTTTCTCATTTTTCCGGTATAAGTCGCAATCTAAGGCAGCTACTAATATTTATGTGTTTTATTTAAATTAAACCAGCTGGGATTGCTGAAAAAATACTCCACGTTTCGTGTTTCAATTATCATTTGTGTCAGCTATACATTATCCAATATTGATTATTTCACGTTGATGATGAATAAGTTTGAATGATATTAGATAGATCTTTAGATTAGATACGTAATTAAGTTGAAATCCTTGAATTTGAATATGCAGACCTATGCTGGAATTGCTAAGAGTTTATTTATAGTATACTCTCCCTGCTAGCTATTAATTTC
>NC_029788.2:11444895-11447744 GCF_000816755.2 Arachis ipaensis
CAATCGTGCAGAATTTTTATATACTATGATAAAGCTAACGTACAGGTGCGGGAGTATTCAAATTGAGTAAACTTAACTAATCAATACAAATAAAAGATAACTTACGAGGTTAATGAAAGCCCGGAGCTTATTTAATTTATTTATATTAATCAAGCCATATATCATTCATCATAAAAATACCTTTTTGTTTTTTTTGTCAGGACATAAAATACCTTAATTGGACAACTAATTCAGCATTCCACCAAACTTAGTTCTTGGGCCATATGTAATAAAAATTAAAATAGCAATGGATTCAAATGATGAGCCCGTTAATCCTTGATTTTTGTTGGAATAATAGTTAGTTACGAGTTAGATTAGAATTTGGTTCGCTCTACTATAAAGATGTGAATATGTGAAGATATAAAGAGATTTTATCTTTTGGTAACACGTGCTATGGTTAAGGGAGTATAGTGTCAGATTTGTACTAGCTGCCGATGACTTTGGGAGCCTGAGCTGAGAGGTTGTTGCGGCATGCGAGTGGATTCTTTTCAGTGAGAAAAAAAATGGATGGTGTTTAGTGTAGGATCTATTTTTTATTGTTCTTTCTCTTCTATTTAATTTTGGTCTCACTTATAGAATTAAAAGTGAGAAATTACACTCTATTCTTTCGGAGTATTAAAAAAAATAGAAAAGATTCATTTCCGTTATAGCATAATGGGATTTTGTGAAATTGAATTCCCTTGGGCGCTCTGACTTTTGGGCCTCAGTTTATGCCTCAAATATTGGATCTTTAAACATAATATAAAGGTTATTCAAGCAATGTAAGTTTTTTTCATTCAAAAATATTTTTGAGAAAAAAACGTATTTCTCATAAATCACGTTGATGAACATTAAATGATAGTGATAAAAAAAAACTCAACCATAACTAAGTAATTTTTGCACCTACATGATGAAAAGAAATTGACAACTGGAGGTGGAGGGAGAGGGAGAGAACAATACAATTAAGTATGTAAATGAAGCAAAAGCACTTATATTCATACCAAATGTATCAACTTCTTTATTTTTTAATCATCATAAATTCATATTTATAGGATCATAGTATATTTAAAAAGTTAAAAAATAATAATTAACATAAAAGGCATCTATAATTATAATAGCTAAAATTTTTTTTAGAATGATGTCATACTACTTATTGCGCCTAAAGTTAGGTCGTTGTCCAGAAGCAATGCGTTGTATGGCTTGCATACAATGTCAAATGAGTAAGAGCCGCAACATCCGTATCCAGGTATAGTGTTAAATGAGTCAGAGTTCCCGTGTTTTCGTGAATGGATGAGAGTAAGTAAACTAGTTCACAAAGAAAAAAGTAATAGGTCGAAGCGACAAAAGGTTGAGATTTGGGACATGGAAGATAGGCACTCTAACAAAAAAATTCATGGAGGTGGTGGATACCATGACAAGGAGAAAGATTAACATTATGTGCCTACAAGAAACAAAATGGATCGTACAAAGGTTAGGAAGTTAGATACTGTAGCACCCTTACTTTTAACACCTCATGATCGTACTAAAAGTTCAGGTGTTACTTACCTCTAATCTTTTAATTTGTTACTATATTTATTTAATATCAAGCCTACTTCGTAAATATAAACCGAGTCTTTAATTATTAACGCAAAAAGTCTATACTTTAAAATCACATAGTCACATATCATATTCACATAATAATAAATACTTAAACTTATTTACAATTCTTTAAACACAAATTTTACCCCTCTAATAACCAAATAATAAATGTCAAGAGAAAATTAAATTCTAAGACTAAACTAAATACAGAAAATAAAAACACATATATATTAAAGCTCTGTAGTCGGTCGTGGCTTCGCGCTAAAGCTTCCTGAACCTGTCACTGAAAAGAATTTCTGTAGGGGAGTGAGAACATCGTCCTCAAAAGGATTTTTAGTAGAGGGTTTAAGAATTGTTATAAGAGGATATTTAAAAGAAAACTGTTTTTCGATTGCACTTATTATCGCTCGTCTTATGAATCTTTTTTTAAAACCAATTGTTAATTATCTAAAACCTTTTCAAAGAAACAATATTTAATTTTTCAGAAATCTAAAACCCTTCTTTTCTGGTAAGAAAAATTATAATTAGTTTCCTAGACGGCGGTATGAATGACCAACCTGTTCCAAACATAGGTTCATTAAGTCTATGCTGAACCAGCTTGATTTTTTATACTTTACTAACAACTCAATCAAAAACCAATCACAGTCTTTACCCCTTCACATAATCAATTAACACAATCATCATCTCATCACCATTAATCTCAAAAGTATCACATTAGAACAAACACAGACAAAACAGACAAGGAAAGCACAGGTATAGATAGCAGTTATAGCATATAGCTCAGATAGCAGTTAATAACAGTTTAACGATTAGGCAAACTAAAATAAATTCAAACTCAAGTAAAGCATATAAATGCATATGATGCATGTCTGTCCTATGGCTGATGATATCATCTGTTGGTTATATAGCCAACCCTGACAAGGGGTGAAAGATATAGAAAAACCTAAGAAGATCATCCATGAGGTGGTCAAGCGAGATCTACATATAAATGGTCTCTCTGTAAACATGATACATGATCGAATTTAATGACGTCGTTTGATTCATGTACTCAACTCCACCTAATGGGAAAATACTTTGTTGTTGTTGTTGTTGTATTTAAAAATATTAAAAAAACAATATTATTGTTTATTTTCTGTTTCTATTATTTTGTTAAAAATATAAATAAAACAATCAAAAAATTAAATATTAATAAATTATTATTTTTTTACAAAATTAATAATATATATGTAATCTTTTGAATAGTATGTATTTTA
>NC_029788.2:11447794-11457117 GCF_000816755.2 Arachis ipaensis
TATTTTTTTTTTTTTTTGTATACAAAGGGGCCAAAGGTCCAAGATCCCCTATTTTAATATACTATTCCCTTCAAAATATTAACACTTCTAATATTTAACACTCATATAAATACACCTCTATGCAGTCAACAAACTCCTGCTACCAAAACCAAACAAGAGACCACTCATTAGTCATAGCATGAGGAGCCTACTTATCAGCCCATTCGTTGGCCATTAAGACAATTCCATTATCTTTTACCATTACGTTACGGAGAGAACTCTTAACCCAGCAAACGAAGCCGCTACTCCAACACACAAGCCGTCTACGAATGTTCAGCATCTGACAAAGGCGCCATCAACATCTCACATGCGTGTCTCAATCCCAACGGCTAAAACAAAATCTCTTTATTTTTGTACATTATGAGATCTGTATGCTATAATTTTCTATTATGACCAAAAACAAAAAGTAGAATTTATATTTGAATTTAAATAAGATAGTCATATTTGCGATTTATGTTTTTATTTATTTGACACCTATAAACAAATAGTAACTTTTATCGTATGTGACGGATAGTAAATATTCAAAACAAACAATGACACTTTCTTCAAATCTCTTCTCTTAATCTGAGTTTTTTTACTATTTTAAACTTTTTTTAATCAAAGTATTCTTTACTTTTTTGATAATTTTGAATACTTTTTTATATTTCTAAGCTTATGTATATAACCTAGTTTAGAGAGTTTTACTTGCTCTAGAGTTGTTGTGTTTAGAAGTTTCATCTGCTTCAAAGTTGTCATAGTTATTGAAAGAGCCTAGCAGTGGAAATAACACAAATATCCAATACAAGAATAATATGGAAGCACTCACAACACAATATGGCAGCAACTATAACAAGCAAATATAGCAAGTAAAGCAATAATAAGAACACACCGAGATTTTAACGTAGAAAACCCCCTCAATGTGAGAGGTAAAAACCACGGGTCGTCCAGACCAATGAAATAGCTCCCCTATAATCAAATGAGGTACAAGAGAGTCTCAAACAAAGCATAAAAATGTGCATATAACCAGCCAAAACATCAAATCACCAAAACTTACAAATGAGAAGTAAGAAGATGAAATATACCCAAAAAATAGAGCAGCTATCGAAGCCAATTTCTTTCTCTGCAGATCTTTAATTAAAATCTTCACCATTCAGAATGAAGAAAAAGATGTTAAGAATCTACAGTTTAAATTTCACATCAATCCAACGGTGAAAAAATTAGAAACTTTCGTTCAAAGATTGTTACTCTGTGTAAAAATGGGAAACCTAATTTCTCTCTTGCGAAGCCAATTTCTCTCACTGCAGACTTTCAATCAACATCTCCACCATCCAGAATGAAGAACAAGATAAGAGAAATATGCAGTTTAAATTTTAATCCGATCCAATAGTGAACTAATGAGAAACTGCCATTTGAAGTTTACTGCTTTGGATAAAAACGAAAATTCTGTTTTCCCTCTTCTTTCTCTCTTTGGTGGCTACTCTCTTTCTCTCAAATTGACCCCAAAAATCTGATTATGGTTGTGGCACAATGGGTGCAAAGAAACACCCTCAAAATATTGGGCTTGTACCTCACAAAGGAGAGAAAAAACCCAACAAATCTCCCTCTTCTCGACTAGGTGGAGGCCCTCGCCATTCTGGCGATCAAACAACATGTTTCAAGCTTATCTCTTGACAATGCTTTTGTCATCATATCAGCCCCATTGTCATCAGTGTGAATTTTCTCAAGTTCCAACAACTTGGAATCTAACACATCCCGTATCAAGTGATACCTAACATTAATATGTTTAGATCTTGCATGAAAAGTAGAATTCTTTGCAAGATGAATAGCACTTTGACTATCACACAACAACACATAACGGTCTTGCTTAAAACCAAGTGCTACAAGAAACTTTTTCATCCACAACAACAGTTTACATACTTCAGTTGCTGCAATAAACTCTGCCTCTGTGGTAGAAAGTGCAACACACTTCTCTAACCTTGACTGCCATGAAATAGCTCCCCTTGCAAACTTGACCAAATAACCTGAAGTAGACTTTCGAGAATCAATATCTCCTGCCATGTCTGCATCAGTAAAGCCAACTAGCAAAGGTTTCTCACCACCAAAACTCAAACTCAAGTTAGTTGTACCTTTGAGATATCTCATAATCCATTTAACAGCATTCCAATGTTCTTTCCCTGGATTAGAGAGAAAACGACTCAGTACCAACCGCATGAGCAATGTCTGGTCTAGTACACACCATAGCATACATCAAGCTTCCAACAGCTGAGGCATAAGGAATTTCATCCATTGATTGTTTCTCCTCATCAGTGGTTGGACACTGCTTGGTGCTCAACTTAAAATGAGGAGCAAAAGAACTAGCAGCACATTTGGCATCATTCATGCCAAACTTTTGAAGCATCTTCTTTATGTACTTCTCCTGTGACAAATAAAGCTTCTTGGAATCTCTATAATGAGTAATAGTCATGCCCAAAATCTGTTTGGCAGGACCCAAGTCCTTTATAGCAAAGAACTTGCTCAACTATTTTTTTCAACTCATTAATCCTCAAAGCATTCTTGCCACAATCAAAATATCATCCACATAAAGTAAAAGAATGATAAAATCACCATCAGAAAATTTTTGCACAAATACACAATGATCTAAAGTTGTCTTACGTAACCATGCTTCCCCATAACAGATTCAAACTTCTTGTACCACTGTCTTGGAGCTTGCTTTAACCCATAAAGATTCTTCTTAAGCTTGCACACAAAATCTTCCTTTCCTTTAACAACAAAGCCCTCTGGTTGCTCTATGTAGATCTCCTTATCTAAATCACCATGAAGAAAAGCTGTCTTCACATCCATTTGCTCAATCTCCAAATCAAGAGACGCTGCTAATCCAAGCACAGCACGAATAGATGACATCCTCACAACAGGAGAAAATATCTCCTCATAATCAACACCTTTTCTCTGGCTAAAACCTCTAACAACCAATCTAGCCTTATACCGAGGCTTAGAATTGTGTTCTTCATTCTTGATTCTGAATACTCATTTGTTCTTCAAAACTCGCATACCCTTCGGTAGCATCACCAACTCATAGGTATCATTCTCAAACAAGGACTTCATTTCTTCTTGCATAGCTTCAAGCCATTAAGCTTTGCTTTCATCTTCAACAGCCTCTCCAAAGCATTCAGGTTCTCCCTCATCAGTCAACAAAATAAACTCATGTGGAGAATACTTTGACGAAGGCTTCCTCTCTCTTGTAGACCTTCTGAGTGTATTTGCAGGAATTTCCAAAGCTGGTTCTTCATCTTGATCATCATCACCAACTTCATCAAGTATCAAATCAATTGTTCCATCTTCATCTGCACTTGTATCATGCTCATTATTTTGAGCTTCAACTCTACCATCTTCTACCATAGGTATAGAGGGAGTAATATCCAAGTCAGAAAAATCATCACTAGGCTGAACCATTGGTTTCTCTGCATTATCAACATCCTTCAATGTTTGGTCTTCAATAAAAATAACATCTCTACTCCGAATCACCTTCTTGCTAACTGGGTCATAAAATCTGTAACCAAACTCATCTATGCCATAGCCAATAAAAATACACTGTCTAGTCTTTACACAGCTTAGATCTCTCATCTTTGGGAATATGAACAAAAGCTTTACATCCAAAGACTCTTAAATGATCATAAGAAACATCTTTAACTGACCATACCTTCTTTGGAACTTTAAATTGCAAGGGAACACATGGTGTCCGATTCAAGACATGAACAACAGTGATCAAAGCTTCACCCCAAAAGGATTTTGCCAATCTAGATTGTGACAATAACCACCTAATTCTTTCAACCAATGTTCTATTCATCCTTTCAGCCAAGCCATTCAACTGAGGAGTTTTCGGAGGAGTCTTCTGATGTCTTATATCATGCTTTTTACAATAAGCATCAAATGGACCTGAGTACTCACCACCATTGTCAGTACGAATGCATTTCAACTTCTTTCCAGTTTCTCTTTCAACAGAAGCTTGAAATTGTTTGAATACATTCAAAATTTGATCTTTGGTCTTCAAAGTGTAAACCCATAATTTCCTAGAATGGCCATCAATAAAGGTTACAAAATAGATAGACCCTTCAAGTGTTCTTGTCTTCATCGACCCACATACATCAGAATGCATCAAGTCAAGTATCTCCGGCTTTCTTGAAGGTGGATGACTCTTAAAAGAAACCATGTTTTGTTTTCCAGCAAAGCAATGGTTGCACTTTTGTAAAGCAACCTTACAACCAGATAAAAGATTCCTCTTGGATAACATATTCATGCCCTTCTCACTCATATGACATAATCTCTTATGCCATAAATCAGTTTCATCAACAAACTCAGCAGCATTAACAACATCTTTCACAATCTTTACTTGAGTTAAATAAAGAGTAGAGTGTCGAGTACCTCTAGCAACTACCATGGAACCCTTGGTGAGCTTCCAACTATCACAAAAAAATGAGCTATCCAAATCTTCATCACACAACTTACCAACAGAAAGTAAATTCAACCGAATATCTGGAACATGCTTCACACGCTTCAAAGTCAACTTGGTACCGTTAGAGATTTCTAAGCAAACTTGTCCAACACTGGCACATTTTGCAACACCTTGATGAGCCATTTTCACATTACCAAAATCACCAGGAGTATAAGATGTAAACAAATCTCTCCTAGATGTAACATAGATAGAAGCACCACTATCAATCACCCAACTAGTGTTATTATCAACAAGATTAACAGATTCAAATTCCTCAACAACAAGAAAATCATCATGAGTTATATTAACCTTGTCTTCCTTGCTACCATCATCTTTATTTGTGCTCTTGTCTTTACTTGCCTTGGCTTTCTCCTTCTTTAGCTGCCAACAAAATTTCTTCACATGTCCCTTTTGACCACAATGATGACACTCAATATTTTTATATTTTTCTCAAGACTTGCTTCTGCTTTGATCTCTACTTTTAGGACCTCGACTTTTGTTTCTCCCCCTAGACTCAGAAACAAGAACATCTGAATGTGTAGCCGATGTACCTTGTGACTTTCTTCTCATCTCTTCATTCAAAACACTGCTCTTGGCAAGATCCATAGAGATTACACCATCAGGAGCAGAATTGGACAATGACATTCTGAGAATTTTCCACGAGTCTGGTAAGGAGCCAATAAGTAACAATCCTTGAACCTCTTCATCAAACTTGATACCCATGGAAGATAACTGATTCATAATTTCTTGGAAGTTATTCAAGTGATCTGTCATTGATGTCCCATTTGTATATTTCAAAGCCAACAACTGCTTGATCAAAAACATCTTGTTATTCCCAGTTTTCCGAGCATACAACTGTTCAAGCTTAATCCAAAGGGTCCGAGCATGTGTCTCTCCAATAATATGGTTCAACACATTATCGTCAACCCACTGCCTAATATATCCACAGACTTATCTATGCAACAAAGTCCAATCATCATCAGATTTATCATTACGCTTCTCTGTACCAAAAACTAGTTGATGAAAATTTTTGACATAAAGCAAATCTTCTATCTTTGACTTCCACAAATCATAATTAGGACCATTAAGTGTGATTATCCTACTAGTATTAGTATTAGCTTTCATTGTTCACAGGATCATAAGCCCAAAAAAATACCAACAAGTTCTGATGCCCGTATAAAAGAGCCTAGCAGTGGAAACAACACAAATATCCAATATAATAATAATATGGAAGTACTCACAACACAATATGGCAGCAACTATAACAAGCAAATATAGCAAGTAAAGCAATAACAAGAACACACCGAGATTTTAACGTGAAAACCCCATCAATGTGAGAGGTAAAAATCACGGGTCGTCCAGACCAATGAAATAGCTCCCCTATAATCAAATGAGGTACAAAAGCACAAAAACGTGCATATAATCAGGCAAAACATCAAATCACCAAAGCTTACAAATGAGAAGCAAGAAGATGAAATATACCCAAAAAATAGAGCAGCTGTCGAAGCTAATTTTTTTCCTCTACAGACTTCTAATTAAAATCTTTACCGTTAAAAATGAAGAACAAGATGTTAAGAATCTACAGTCCAAATTTCACGTTGATCCAACGGTGAAAAAATGAGAAACTGCCGTTCAAAGATTGCTGCTTTGTGTAAAAACGGGAAACCTAATTTCTCTCACTGCAGACTTCCAATCAACATCTCCACCATCTAGAATGAAGAACAAGATGAGAGAAACACACAGTTTAAATTTCAAGCCGATCTGGTGATTACTCTCTTTCTCTCAAATTAACCCCAAAAATCTGATTAGAATTGTAGCACAATAAGTACAAAAAAACATCCTCAAAATATTGGGTTGGACCTCACAAAGGAGAGAAAAAACCCAACAGTTATGTTTTATTTGCACACGAGTTTTGACAAATATATTGCGAGTTCTATCTGCAATCCGAGTTCCACTAGTTCCGTCTCTACCCCGAGATCCCACTTCAATAATCACCTCGAGATCCCGCTGCTTTGTCTGCACTTTGAGTTATGGTCATTCATGCATTTCAAGTTTTCAACAGTTTCGCCTGCTCCAGAGTTTTTTCGCACCTACAAATTCTGAGTTTTGTTTGCTCGTCAAGTTTTTGCAATTTTACAAACGTCTTGACTCTTGAATATTCACACTTTAAAGTCTAAACTTAAGATAGTTTCATTAGTTCTGATTTAAGTTTAAAGGAAGATATTGGAATAATATTTAAGTATTAGTTAGATTAAAACTTATATTTGAATATAAATTAGATAGTTATATTCGTGATTTCTTTTTTATTTGTTTGACACCTATAAATAAGTAGTACCTTTTCTTAATTTCTTGGATGAACTGAGTAAAAACTTTTAAATTTTGAAAGAGCCTTTTTTTTTTTGGAAACATTTTACTCTCTAAAAATTTATAAGATCCTTTATCATCTTTTTCATAGAATCAAATATTTATAGGTATTTGACTATTTTACGAAAAATAGTCAAAAACTTATTTGTTCTTGAATGTAAAAGTCATATGAACCTAGCTTAATTATAAATGTAGCGAAAAGTCCTCTTTGCATTATTATTATGACAACATCTCCAAAGATCAGCACTCAGCAGCAACTTGGAATGGAAGGAATGATTGAAGCATGATTTTCGGACAATTACTATTCTTGAGACCATTTGACTATTTCAGTCAAGAAACTATGTCTAAGTGTTTGGTGTTGTTGGTTGAGTCAAGAAACTCCATAACAAGTGGTTAATTGATTTCTTTTCAGGTGAAGAGTGGTGTAACAATTCACTCTATTGGTTGTTGATCATAATGTGGGAGATAACAACGGAGTTTACAGCTTTATTTAGTGGTATTGGCTGTTTTTTTTTTTTTTAGTTTATTTATGTATGTTGACTTATTTTTTCTTTAGATAAAAAAGAAAACAAGTGTTAGGTGGAGTCTTCCTCAATCTATTCTAGTTAGCAAAAAATTAATTTACACTGTAAAATTTGACTCTAAAAAAGAATGAATAATGATTCTGATTCTCTTATTAGCCAACACTAATGAATAATGATAAAAGAATAAAGCCCTGTTGTTTCTGTCCACACACACACATAAAAAAGGAACTTAGGAACATCTGAAGTGAATGTATGAATCCTCAAAAAGTGTTGTTGATAGTCTTGTATCGGTACCAAACCCTCTTCTTCTTGTTTGATGTGTTGTCTATGGTGAGCACAACTTTCCCTGCTTCATTGTTCCTAAAAGTGTTCCTAACAGGCCCTTCTTGTGAACCCATTTTCTTCCCTTTCTGAACAATGATTGTGTATGAACCCTCATCTGAAGGAACAAATTCTTCCTTGTAACTCACTTCCCAACCCAGCACTGTCACATCCCAACACAATGTGTTCCCAACCTGTTCATTCACAAAACACATTATATATCAATTCAGTCAAATTAGTACATTGAAAAATCATTGTATTTAGATACAATTGCATGCAATAGGTACCTCCAATGTAGGAATCTCAATAGTTGCAGTTGATGCAGCCTTGAGAGTGAGTTCTGAAACAGCACCATCTTCTGAACAGAACTCTGTGTCATCTTCCCTCTTGAAACCACCATATTGAACTGGGATCTCCTCAATTGGAATGTATCTATTTGACATAAAAAGTAAGTAATGAATTAAGATTATTCAAAATTAACAATATAAAAAGGTGTCAATGGATGAAGTAACATACTTGATAAGTGTTTCAGTGACCTTAGCAGGGCGAGCAACCACAAATTTTCTCTTTGTTCTTTGGGTCAAGAAAGGAGATAAAAGTGCACTTACAGCATAGTACCAAAAAGGAACATTGATGAAAATCTGCAATTCAACATAATTGCACATTAATCAATTACCTAACACAACAATGTGTCCATGTAACTGAATATTGATGTAAGAAACTTACATGTTTGGCCACCAATTCAGGGTAATTATCCTGCAAAAGTGAAACAACTTGCTTTACTGCAATTCTGAGCTCTTTCTTGGAGGGTCCAGGGGAGTTCTTAAGGTCATTGACTTGAAGCAAGGAAGTGACACCACCTGGCTTGAAATTGAGCTTCTGAATACCCTTCTCCATCATCTGGCACCTCCACCTCAAGAACTCGATGCGCTTCTCCTCCGATCCAAAGCTCTTCTGGTAAAGCTCCTCATTATCAAACACACCATAGATGTTGTAGCACACTGGGTGCCCTTCACGATCAACACCACTCATGCATGCTGCAGAACCCAACCCAGGTCCAAAATCCTCATCCACAACAGAATCAATGCTGGATTCTTTCCTCCATTTCAGGGTCTTCTTCAGCATCTCAAATGCATCACTGACCTTGAACTCCCTAGCCCTCAGGAACTTGAGAAGAACTACATCAGTCCCTTCCTCTCCTTTGCTTGGCAAAACGGGTACCCCCCAAAGAGACACATCCTTCTCCACTTCAACACTTTTCTCCTCTTCTTCACTTTTCTTCTCCTCTTGTTCCTTCAATGGTTCCTCACCTTCCTCATCAGCACCTTGCTTTTTAACTTCTTCTTCCTTCTTATTATCCTCTTCAGTAGCTTCATTCATCTTCTTTGACTCTTCTGTCTTTTCATCAAAGAGGTTGTGTCCCAAGATAGCTTCCTCAAGCTTAGCCTTGAGCTCATTCAAGGCTTTTCTCTCAAACTCTTTGAGATCAGAGAGGAAGTTGCTCTCTTCCCTGTAGGATGAGCTCTTCCCCATTGTTTCTGCCTTGGATTCTTCCACTTCAAGAACCTTCTCTTCTTCTTCTTCTTTTGCAGCAGCAACATTCTTCT
>NC_029788.2:11457246-11460527 GCF_000816755.2 Arachis ipaensis
GGGTCTCTTCTTGAGCAGTAACCTCAGCAGTCATGGCTACACACTGAAAAACAAAAGAGAAAAACTTGAGACAAACCCAAGATTCTAGAAGTGATAAAAGATGTAAAAAACCAAGGAAAGATAACAAACCTAAGTGATAAGCAGAGAGTAGAAGTGTTGTGTTGAGTTGTGTTATGGTGAAGTGTGAGAGTTATATATATAAATATTGGAAGTAAAGAAGGGTTGTTAGGGGCAGCAACGGTCACATAATTGGATCCATGACAGAGAGAAGAGCCGTTGGAGGATTCTTGTTCCCGAGAGTTTTGCTTGGCGTGAAAAAGCATCAATGTGGATTGTGGCCCCACTCTCCACTAAGACATGCTTCTTCCTTGGAACAACATCACAACCTTATTTTCCTCAAATCTGTTATTATTAGTACTCACTCTTTTGTCACCTTCAACTTCATATACACCTATCTCTCTGTTAATCGATGTTAGATCAGTGAAAATAGTAAGCATTTTAATTTTCTAATAAAAAATTTTGGAAAGCACTACACTATTATCTTGTGACATGGCAGGCCTTCATTTGTTAAAAAAGATTGCTTCTTTGTTTGACTTGGTCTTCCAAGCACCTTGCTTTGCTTAGTTGGCTGGAGAGTAGGGACAAATTACATGTTGGTCTAAAGCATCTCTAAAGAGTAACGTTGCATTTTTGGAATTGATTTCTTGCAGAGAATGATTGCACTTAGTAATGTTTCTCTTAGTTATAACAGCACACCATTAATCAAATTCCATTGTGATATCTCGCATAAAAAAATAAAATAAAAATCCAGTATGGCATATCTGTAGTGATTTATATATCAAATTATATGTGACTATGCTGAAGACTAACTTTGCAAGAAGTCTTTAGGACCATGCTATAGCCCGTGAAAAAATTAGTGCATTATGCAGTACAATAATTTAATAATATAGATCTTAGCAAAACAGTATATGAATATTTCTATTATATCTACACTGAGTTAAACTTTATATATTTGCAGATCTTCTCAACAATTTGTTGTTTAGCACTGATATATGTGTGTATGATTATAATTATCTCCGCAATTTGTGCACAAATTAAACAACTGGAAGTCATGTACCAATAAGATTTGTCCTTTCCTTTATTTTTCAATGAGCATAAATATTGACATCTGACAAGCATATCTAAACAAATGTTTTTGAAGTCAGTTAAGGGACATTCATATAATGAATGATCCTCATTTAATGGCTCTCATCATGCTTCTGAAAATGTGTAATTGTTCCTTTCTTTCTTGATGTCAATAACCAGAACACCTCCATCAACTAAAGAAGCCACCAAATCTTCCTTGATCCACATGAACAAGTCCATACTCCTTGAGCCACTAATATATTATTTCTTCTGGTTACTTTTTTGCTTACATTTTCTACAAACATTTGAAAAAAAAAAGAAAAACAAATCTTAGGATTCAAATTAGAGTTCAAACTTTATTTTCTCATCCAAAGACCTTATGTAAGGTGCAAGTAAGCAAACCAAATGCAAAACAGTAAACAGATGATTTTAAGATTAACAAATCTAACATTTCACCAGAAGAACTTCTGTCAAACTAAAGAGATACATGAATTATGTAAATAATGAATTCCTCACATCACAAGCTAAGTGAATACAAGATTAACCCAAAAAGTGGAACCCCTTAGATTACAAACCAAGCAGATGATACATGATGTTGAACCTTTACATTACACAAACTAACTCCAAATATGTTCATTAGAAGCACTATGAACTAACAGCTTACACATACATTTACATAAAAGTTGCTACATAGTCTACTGTTCCTAATGGGGTAATAATTTAATTAAAATATCTCATCTGTCATACTTTTGCAGAGGACTTCAATTTTGGTACCTTGAAGCTGGAAGAGAACAGTTTCGGAGTCACAGAGGTGAGAATAACTGGACTTTCTTTCCTCTTCAGGCTAGTATTTCCCTGGAACATAAAAAATTCAAGGAGAGGGAAAACAATGAGAATAACAATAAGCAGCACAATCATTACTAGTTATTAAAAATGAAATTAGATATGAGCAGACCAAAATTAGTGAAACATTAGAACAGGCTATACCTTTCCAGATAATTTTGAAGGAGGAGGGGCATCAGGAGTAGATACTTCTTTTTTCACAGAGACATTTCTGTGCCTGCCACTCTTGCTGGTTCCTGAGTTACAAGTTTTAGTCCCTTCCGTGCATCGGTTTAAAACAGGTGTAACTTGGTCTTTCCTGGACTTTCTAACAGATTCCATCTCCGAAGACAATCGTGATATTTCTTGGTTTAATCTTTCTGTCTCAGCCTCCATACTAGCCACTTTACTAACTAACTGTGAAATAGTACTATCCTTTTTGTTATTTTCTGACTCCAGTTGTTCCACAAGTGCTCTTACCTTCTCATTTGCTTTCTCTACTTCAGCTTGTTTAGCACTTAATTTATTGCAATATTCTTTTTCCATGATATTGTATTGATTCCACACAAATTTCTTTTCTGAAACAAGCTTCTCACGTTCTTCTTTTAATATTCTCAATTCATCTTTGATTTTCAAAGAACTCATCTCTTCTACGGAATTCGTCCCAGGTGACTTGTTCTCTTTCTCACTATCAGTGTTTCTTTTCTTCCTCTTGTCAGCATCCTTCAATACTGTTCCTTGATCCTGTTATAATAGAAACTATTCAGCATAATGAAATGCCTAAAAATATTGGAAAACTCAAAAACGTATGCAATGCTGACAGTGAACATACTTCTCCTTTAGCGGATTTGCAAGAATGGTTTTCAAACAAAGCTTTAAAATCGGCCAAATCATCCTCCATATGCTCTGCAGTTAAACAATGCCAAGTCAACAAATGTGGTTACAGTGATTTCAAATTGACAATTAGTACAAAACCCTGTATTACAAAAACCAATAAAAAAAAATGGGTGTCAAAAAACAACGAAAAAAACAAAAACAGACAAGACTATTTGAAAACTAAAAGCAGCTTAACAGAAAACCTCACTCTGTAGAAAGCAATGGGCAATCAAATATTTCACCATCTAATCTAAAACAACCTTCACATTCATGATGTAAATTCGGTGCAACACAATTAAATTCCAGGACCCCTCCCCAGGAAGCATTGGAAATCTATCGCCTAAATGTCAATGGATCACAAAATTACATTAGATAATTATTATAAGTTTAACACTTTAACTATGCTTCCGTACACAAAAATAGCAAATAATCCCAACTGGGTTCAATGGCATGGTCAA
>NC_029788.2:11460535-11461634 GCF_000816755.2 Arachis ipaensis
TCTCGGGCCGCCTCCAATAACCGTTTCTTCTCCTCAAATTTCAAAACTCCCTTCATCTACCCAAAAATTGATCTTTTAGTATGGAGAAATAAAAAAGAAATTTTGCAATTGCTTTAAGAGTCGGAAACCCAAAAGGTGAAACTTTTGGTTAAGAATACCTGCGAGATGTGATCGCTGTGAATGCGGTTGTCGGATTGCCAGGCTTCGTTCTGGATTCGCCAACGGTCTTGGAGGAACTTGTTCTGCGTTGAGATCGACTGAAGCTGATTCTGCTGGTTGCGCACCATCTTAACCATCAAGTTGAAGACGTTGCCCCAGTTTCGCCGCTCCGATGCAGAAGGAGGAGGAGGAAGAGGAAGTGGTGTAGCGGCCTTTGAAGATTTCTTCTTTGACCTTGTCTCGGGCATGGCATACAAATTGAAGTTGAAGAAGAAGAAGGAGGAAGAGGAGGTTTGCGGCAGCGAATTTGAAAACGGGAATTCTTTGTGATGATTTATGTAGCTATAATATCTGTTAGAGAATCATGTTAGAGAATTATTAGAATCAATTTAGATTAATTAGTATCGTCTATAGTATATCTGTACATTAATTGTAGGATTCTATGTCTTTATTACTTTGATTCATTTAGCACCTATAAATATCCCTTATATATTGTACCTCTAATCACAATTCAATAATACACTTTTCAGATTACTCTCTCAGTCTCTTGTTTCTAACATGGTATCAAGAGCTTAGGTCTTTTTTTTTCCAATGAATATTAGTTCATAGCCCCATTGTTTTTTCCTTTCCGGCAGTGTTCTTTGGCCTCTTTTTTTGTTCCCTTTTCGATGCTTTGGTTCGTCACCCCCATAACTATCTTGTTCGTCTTGTCGCCGTGATTCCAACGCAACCAGAAACGCCGCCATCCGCCACCAGACGCGCCTCCACGCACCGCCGAAAGACGCTGCCACGACCAAGTTGATCTTCCTTCCAGATTCCACATGTGCCTCTTTGCTCTCATTTTTCGATCTGTTTCTGACGCTTTGGTTCGTCACCCCGGCATCATCGTGTTCTTCTCTTCGTCAGCTTTCCAACACCGCCGAGATCACCGCCATCGGCC
>NC_029788.2:11461669-11466203 GCF_000816755.2 Arachis ipaensis
GGTGTATTTTTTTTTGAATATTCTAATGTTATCTTTTGAATTAATAAAATAATATTTTTTAATTGAACAAATTATTCTTTGTGATGATTTATGTAGCTATAATATCTGTTAGAGAATCATGTTAGAGAATTATTAGAATCAATTTAGATTAATTAGTATCGTCTATAGTATATCTGTACATTAATTGTAGGATTCTATGTCTTTATTACTTTGATTCATTTAGCACTTATAAATACCCCTTGTATATTGTACCTCTGAACACAACTCAATAATACACTTTTCAGATTACTCTCTCAGTCTCTTGTTTCTAACATGGTATCAAGAGTTTAGGTCTTTTTTTTCAATGAATATTAGTTCATAGCCCCATTGTTTTTTCCTTTCCGGCAGTGTTCTTTGGCCTCTTTTTTTGTTCCCTTTTCGATGCTTTGGTTCGTCACCCCCATAACTATCTTGTTCGTCTTGTCGCCGTGATTCCAACGCAACCAGAAACGCCGCCATCCGCCACCAGACGCGCCTCCACGCACCGCCGAAAGACGCTGCCACGACCAAGTTGATCTTCCTTCCAGATTCCACATGTGCCTCTTTGCTCTCATTTTTCGATCTGTTTTTGACGCTTTGGTTTGTCACCTCCGGCATCATCGTGTTCTTCTCTTCGTCAGCTTTCCAACGCCGCCGAGATCGCCACCATCAGCCACCGGACGCGCCGTCATGCGCCGCCGGAATCCTGCTGCCCGCCTCCATTGTTTCTCCTTCTGAAGGTTCAACAGCCGTTGGATCTCGACTCCAATCGGACGATCCTCGCGCTGCCACGTGTCAACTGAGCCTTGCCCGACCCGCGCACGCCCGGCCCGACCCGTGCTTCCACCTGGCTGCCAGCGTGTCTCTTGTAACAGCCCAGACCACTCGCTAGCACGATATTGTCCGCTTTGGCACACAAGGCCTCACGGTTTTGCCTTTGACGATAGGGATGATAGCCGAAGCCCCCCACACTCACTCGTCAAAACGCGTCATGCTAGGGAGAGGTATCCACACCCTTATAAGGCATGCTTCGTTCCCCTCCCCAACTGATGTGGGACCTTACATCTCTCTCCCTCCTCTCAGGTGCCGCCACATGTCCTTGTCTCGCTAACGTGGCGCTGACGTGACTGCTAACGTGGTGCTGACGTGGCGGACAAGTGGGACCCTCCCTAAGATTTTTTGGTGAGTTCTTTCCGATTCTGCGCTCCGTTTTCTCGTTTTCTGCCCCGAATTTGCAGTTTTCTTCTTCCCTTTGCTATTTCTTCTATTACTATGGAAAAATCAAATGTCTTTCAGGCTATCCCTGTTATCCTTAATGGCTCCAACTATGCACATTGGGTTGAAGCTATGCGAGGATTTCTTAAAGGGCGAAAATTATGGCGATATGTGACTGGTGATATTGTCTGTCCTGTTAAGCCAAATGTGACTGACAAATCTAAAGATGGTGCCTCCAAATCCAAGGAAGATGCTGAGAATGAGAAGAACTATGCAGAGAAATTGGAAGATTGGGATAGTAAAAATCATCAGATTATCACTTGGTTTCGCAATACTTCTACTCCTGGCATTCATTTACAGTTTGGGCGTTTTGAAACTGCTAAAGAGGTATGGGATCATTTGGCAAAACGTTACACTATTTCTGATCTCTCTCATCAGTACCAACTGCTTAAGGAACCTCATAGCCTCAAGCAAGAACGTGGCCAAGCAGTTTTTTATTTTCTTGCTCAGATGGAGATTATTTGGGATCAGTTGACCTCTTGTGAGCCTGTTCTTAAAGATCCCACTGATGCTAAGGCATATGAGGATTATCGGAACCGGACACGTCTCATCCAATTTCTGATGGCACTTACTGATGACTATGAGCCGGTCAGGGCTTCTCTTCTTCATCAGAATCCCTTGCCTAGTCTTGAAGATGCTCTTCCTTGTCTCAAGTCTGAAGAAATGCGCTTGGGATTGCTTCGTTCTAAAAGTGAAAATGTCTTTGCTGCCACCGACAGAGAAAGGGTAAAATCTGTCGCAACTGTAACCGGCCTGGACATTCCTTCTCTGACTGTCCTTCTATTGAATGTCGTAAGTGCAAACAAAAAGGCCACATTGGCTCCAACTGCCCGAAACTGTTCTGCCATTATTGTAAGCTCTCGGGTCACTTGATTGCTACCTGTCCTACTCGACCACCACATTCAGATCAGAACAAGTATCAACCTCGTCCCAACAACTCTCCGCATGTGCCTGCCTCTATTGCTGCTGCTGCTACTGAGTCCACCTCTTCCACATCTCTCAACACACCTTCTGTCTCTCCATCAGATATTGAAACCCTTCTTAAGCAAATTCTCTCTTTTTCTAGTAATACCCCCGCTACTCTTTCCACCCCTCCAGGTAATTCTAAATGGTATTTTGACTCTAGTTGTTTCAATCATATGTCTCCTCTGCGTCATCTTTTTTCGTCGTTGTCTCCCACTACAAATGCACCTTCTGTCAACACTGCTAATGGTTCCCTCTTACATGCAACACATCACGGGATTATTTTCCAGTCCAATATTCATCTCTCTGATGCTTATTTTATTCCAAAATTGAATTTTAATCTTATCTCTGTCGGTCAGCTTGTTGAACTCGGATTTGATGTCATTTTTTCTATTTCTGGTTGTCGTGTGTAGGATCGTCGGACGGGAAAGATCATCGGGACTGGCTGTAAGGTCGGACGCTTATTTGAGCTCGAGAACCTTCATGTTCCCTCTACAAATCTCTATGCTACTTCCTCTCCATCTACTCTTCACTTGTGGCACCGTTGTCTTGCCCATAGCTCCTTAGGAAAATTGCGTCCTCTTATATCTACAAGTGTTTTAGGTCAAGTTCAAAATGAGTCTTTAGATTGCATTTCTTGTCGCACTGCAAAGAAACCTGTCTTATCCTTTAATAACAATTCCTCTATTGCATGCTCTCCTTTTGATCTTATTGATTCTGATGTTTGGGGTCATGCTCCCACCGCTTCTATGGGAGGAGCTCGATATTTTGTCGTCTTTATTGATAATTATTCACGTTTTACTTGGGTTTATTTGATGACTAATCGTTGTGAGTTGCCTCAGATTTACATTAACTTTGCTACTATGGTTCGAACTCAGTTTTCAAAGGTCATTAAAATTTTCAGATGTGATAATGCTATGGAATATCGTGACTCCAAACTTTTAAATTTTCTCGCTGAACAGGGTACTTTGTCCGAGTTTTCTTGTCCTGGTACCTCTCAACAAAATGGCAGAGCTGAGTGTAAACACCGTCATATTTTTGACTCTGTCTGTGCGATGCTTATTTCCTTTTCCTGTCCTGAGCGTGCTTGGGGTGAAGCTGTTCTCACTGCTGTTCATGCTATCAATAGACTCCCTTCTTCTGTTCTTGGTAACACTACCCCCTTTGAGCGTCTTTATCATACTTCTCTCGATTACAGTTCCCTCCGTGTTTTTGGTTGTGTCTGCTTTGTCTTTCTTCAGCCTCATGAACATAATAAGCTTGAACCTCGGGCTCGCATGTGTTGTTTCTTGGTTATGCTTCTGAACATAAGGGTTATCGTTGTTGGGATCCTATCTCTCGCCGTATTCGTATATCTCGTCATGTTGTCTTCTGGGAGCATCACATGTTCTCTAGTTTTTCCTCTTTTGAGTCCATTCCTTCTACTCCGTCACCATTTTTTACTAACCCAAATGTTGATCTCTTTCCTAGTGATGATACTACAGGGTCTACCCCAAGTCCACCCCTCGAGGCTCCTGCCCTTTCGCCTTCCCCATCTCCCGATGATTCCAGTCCGGACGGCGATCCCGCTCCTACCGTCATAGCTCCTCCTCCCACTCGTTCTTCTCGGGTAAGGCATCCACCTCCTCATCTTGATTATCATTGCTTTTCTACTATTCTTCATCAACATGAACCTAAGTCATTCAGAGAAGCCTCCACAAATCCAAATTGGCAAAAAGCAATGCAGGAAGAAATACAGGCACTTGAAAAAGCACATACTTGGGAGTTGGTTGATCCTCCTTCTGATAAGGAAGTTGTGGGCAGTAGATAGGTATACAAGATCAAGACTCACTCTGATGGCTCTATTGACCGTTATAAAGCACGCTTGGTTGCTCAAGGTTACACACAAGAGTATGGTATTGATTATGAAGAAACTTTTGCTCCTGTCGCTCGCCTTACATCTGTTAGAGCTCTCCTTGCCATTGCTGCGGTTAAAAAATGGTCTCTCAGTCAGATGGCTGTAAAGAATGCATTTCTTAATGGGGACTTGAAAAAGAAAGTCTATATGAAACCCCCTCCGGGATATCCTTATCCTTCTCGTAAGATTTGTCTCCTTCGCAAGGCACTTTATAGACTTAAGCAAGCTCCTCGTGAATGGTTCGATAAGTTCAGCACTACCATATGCAGTCACACTTTTCAGATTACTCTCAGTCTCTTGTTTCTAACAATATCTATTTAATACTTTAAATATGAATATAATATGTCTTTTATTTTCTTATTAATTTATTGATCTTATATG
>NC_029788.2:11466222-11470341 GCF_000816755.2 Arachis ipaensis
AAAAAATGCTATATATATACCAAAATTAGTTACCAAATCAATTATTATGTATCTGTGTGTAAATACATATATTATTTAACTCATTTTTCTACGAATAACTGATTTTTTCATACATATAATATATTTTTCATACAAAAAATCAAAGTGTATAACTAAATTTGCAAGTCCAAACTTCAAAGAATATGATATACAGAAATCTTCATCACTGTTGCACTTGAAAACCTGTATGGAATAATCCCCTTCTAATTCTACTCTAAATCCCTCAAAGAAGCTCAAAATTCCCTCACATTGCTTCCCCAAGAAACTTGGTAAAAACCAGCAAATAGTTTCTTCATTTCACATTTTTAATTATACAATCTTTGATCATGTGTGTTCCTAATAGTGTGCAATTGTATATGGCTCTGCATTTTCAACTATTCTCTTCAAAGTATCAGCTCCCATGTACTTGAGAACCTATTCCAGTACACCACAATCGAATAATTACATCGAAAAGAAGAATATTTTCCGAAGAAAAATAATGTCTTACACAAGAAGAAATCAAGAAAATACCAAACTACGCATAGATATGAAATTGTCAACTAACATTTTATAATTTTTTAAAGGATAAGGTACGAAAATCCAGGGTTATACCTCATTTGCATCTTTGAAACAGTTGGTATCATCTTTCTTTGGCCAATGTACTTGCCAACACCTGATATCCACAAACAAAAAAGAAAACAATTAGTAATATGCAAAAAGTACATGGAGCAATTAGTAATAAAAGCAAATGTAAGTGTTGTACTCATGATAAAAAAGAATACATAACTTATTGAATCCAATAAAATCAATTTAAGTTGAGAATTAAAAAAAAAAATACACATGTCGTTGGATTAGAAGCTCATGTGCTATAGATTATTTCAAGAAAATTTCTTGTTAATTCAAAATCACTTGCTATACTTTTTATATACTTGAAATTTTGAAAATCGATGTACTATATTTATTCAAATATACATAAACAACAACTAGGCAGGCATGAAATCAAATTACACCTACTGTGTTGAGTTTTTGAATTGCTCTTAATAATTGTGTGTAGTGATTACCAAGCTGATAGGCGCAACTATTGAACTATATGTGCAACATACTACATGCATATCTAACTCTAAAGTTCTACTTTGATATTCATAATTCCTCACTATAACAAAATAATGACTGTCCTGACCTTTCTTGTCCAAGGCGTTTTGCCAGCTCATCTGCTAAAGCTCGACCTGGTGGATCATTGTCAGTTGCCAGGATGATGCGAACTACCTAAGAGCAGAGAAAAAGCCAAGCTACTAAATCGTTTACTTCTGCTTTAGAAAGATTGAACTCAAAGAAGACAGCAAATATGTTACCTTGTCAAAGTACTCTTTCCAGTTCCACAGGTACTGATATGCAGTATCCTGACTTCATAAAGACAAGCATGCACAAATCCAAAGATTAGAGAAAAGATGACCTTCATGTAAGTTTTTCACTTTGTCAATATACCTCAAATGGGTTATTAAATAAGTTTTTCAAGTATCAACAGGAAAAGAATTAATGATGCAATTTTATTTCATGCTCTTGTGCATAATCAAATGAACTTTATGAGTAATTAATTTCAAGAACCTTTTCTATTGGTGGTAAATCTTTTGAAACTTTTCCAGGTGCACCCCCTGGAACACTGACACAATTCTGGAAGCCAGCCTCCTCAAGTGAAAGCTTATCAATTTCCCCCTCAACCTGTTCGCATACTCAATGTTAGAATGTCTTCAATTCACCAAGTTTTCATTTGAAGATAAGGATAGGAAACAGAAGTGAACAGAATTTACAATGATGACTTCAGAGGCATGATTAATGTCATCAATTCCATACAGCATCTTCTCAGTGCCTTTTACCTGAGCATCCAATTTAGCATCAACATTATATTTTATATCAACAAGTACACAAAACTTACTGGATCAATTATTTTTATCAGATGAATTTGCATATCTATGTTGTATTATTGGTTTAGTTACAATTATACAAGCTATCTCAAGTTTAAAGCACAACATTAACATTAACACCCCAACGAAGTTCAACAATGGAAAACTTAACCTGCCAAAATCTTTTCTCCATTGTTCTAAACTTGCAACCAACAAGCAATCCATTCTGTTTATAAGTAAAAGCAATGATTTCCTGCATAAATTTCAGATGCACAATGAATAACTATTTTCAATAACAGTACTACTAGTTATGAAATTTGATCCACTTCATGATAACGGACCCAATAAGACTAAATTTAGAAGTGTGAATTCTATGAATTAAAAAAATATATATCCACAGTGCCACTTTTTGATTCAAATAGAAAGATTCATAATCTCTTCCAGTATGGCAATGCATTAAGATTTTATCCATCATCAGTTTATCGTTGTTATTTTAAACATCACAAGGGTCATAAAATATCATTATGCCACCCCAAATGCTACATAGCCACCAAAAACATAGCTGTAAGAAAATATTAGAGTATAGTATAACACACACCAATCAGATATCTTGGTTCTATTTTTCTAGCAAGTAGCAATCAATAAGAACAAAAGTTTATAATCATAAGAAAAATAAACTGGAGACCTTATAAAGTTATAATTGCACTGTTTGAAATACCTTACTCTCAGACATTTGCCTGACAGCATTTCTGCTTAGCGTTTTTTCGGATATTTGTCTCTCCTTAAAGTATGCAATCAGCTAAAAATTGGAAAAGCGAAATCAGTACATAAGCAAATAGTGTGACTAGCACTTTGTAATATATCAACACCATATGGAAATCGACATTGAGAAATTGGCTTTAACAAAGGCATACAATTTTTCTAATTCAAGACAATAGTTTCACCTTCTTGCCTCTGCGTTTAAGTACTAATTAAGAAGAAGAAATTTTCGAATACCTTGGGACCAAGTGGTTCCAATCCTAAGCTCTCTTCAGTCATTTGTCCATAACCGTGCAAGTTGCTGTCGTTTGCAAAAACCTACAACCAAATAACCATGAAGTAGCATGTCACCCTATTAGAATTTTTATGTTTGACATGACACAAAAATTCATATAGCCATGTCATGTTACCCGACCAGCCCAGCCGCATTTAGCTCGAAAACACCTCCACATTGCAAATTCACTACACCATCAAAAAAAGTTTCTATCATAACATGTTACCAAAATCACATACAATTACAGTCACATAACAAAGCAAGTAGAAGCAAATTTTTTTACCAATCAGGGATGATGTGAAAAGACAAACTCCTCTCCTTTAGTTTCCCACCTTTGCACTATAGGACAGATATCCAAAACAAACAAGACTAAGAAACCCCATCGAGAAATCAACACATACAAAAATACTTGGTGCTGAAATTGGATTGCAGTGATAGTAAAAATGATACCTTTGGACAAAAGAGGTTATGGTACTGCCCGGGCAAACAAGAGTTATCCAAGTTGATACCAAGAAGCTCCATTTTCTGCTTCAATATCTCCACTTTTGGAACACCAAGGGCATTATTGTCCACAACTTGCTCCACACCATCTTCAAAAAATTCAATGCAAACATTCATAGCACAGAAACCGAACATACCAAACAAAATTGTCATATCTTGGCAGAAGAATAAAACATAATAAAGGTATTTGCCTGCCCAGAAAATTAAAACGAATAACACTTGAAGTAAATGGAGAGGAAGGGGGAAAAAGGATATTCAGGGAAAGTTAGAAGAATAAGAGGTACCTGGAAAAGAGGAAACTTTGGTGGCCTGAGACATTGAATGGCACCAAATAGTGCTTCCTCTTGGTGAGAATGCTACATAGATTCTTGGGAGTATCTTGAATAAAAGGGGTTGGGTGCGAGGACAACAAAGCCACAGATTCTGAATCACTGACATGTTTGGTTTTTCTGAGTTTTGAGTTTGATTTATCTTCTATCTTATGTTATTTCATCTGCACGTTATCTATCAAATTAAATTCCCATTCATAACAACACACACTATTACTACATGAGTTCTATATTCTATGCTTAAAACTCGAACCCTGATGACCGAAAAAGAAGAAATCATAAAAATAGAAAGGTTTAATTCTTCGGTAGATTTCTACGCTACTCTTAATTAAAATTA
>NC_029788.2:11470492-11514203 GCF_000816755.2 Arachis ipaensis
CGCGCTCAACACAAACGGTTACGTATGGGAAACTCTTCCACTTCTTCCACTTCTCAAAACACTTCGAAGACAAGGAAACCCTTCCATTTTCGAGCGAAAATCAAAGTTCAAAATATACAAATCGTTGTTCGAAACTTCCATCAAAACACCATCAAACTCTCCGTGAAGAATCTGAAGAGAAAACAAAGCAACAATACTCAACGTAAGTTCATTAAGATTCCTATATATTTTACTTTTCTTCTACGTCGTTCTTCTAGAGTTTACTATTATTCTTGCTTCTTTGTTACACTGTTCTAAGTTCTACGTCGTTCTTCTAAGTTCTACGTCGTTCTACGTTCTTGTTCTAAGTTCTCCTGCTATTTTTGTTGATTTTTGGGGGTTTATTCCGTAGATTGGGGTGTATACTGCTTGAACTTGTAATGTGGCTTGATATTGAAGCATGTTTGACTGATATCTAACTGATATATATGGATGTATCTGAATAATATCTATAGGTGTATCTCACTGTTATCAATGGGTGTATCTGATTCTTACATATGGGTGTATCTTACTGTTATCAATGGGTGTATCTGACTCATATATGCGTGTATCTTACTGATATCTCAATTAATTTGATATTGAAGCATGTTTGAGTGATACCTGACTGATATATATGGATTTATCTGAATCATATCTATGGGTGTATCTCACTGTTATCAATGAGTGTATCTGAATCATATCTATGGGTGTATCTTACTATTATTAATGGGTGTATCTGACTCATATATATGGGTGTATCTTACTAATGTCTTTGGGTGTATTTTTCGTTTCAGAGAAAATGGCAGCAAGAAACCAAACAAAAGACCTTAAGTGTGCCACACATCTCCTGAGTGATAAGTTCATAAACATGACTGAGGAGAAGAAGGCAATTGTGAGGGATCTCGGATTCGGTGGGTTGATGCACATCCCACCACTAAGGGTGGATCACCAACTCTTAAGGGAACTGGCAAACAACTTCAAACTTGGGGAGAACAGACTGAAGACAGGATATGGTTCTTTCCAAATAACACCAAAAACAATAGGTGATGCGCTTGGCATCAATGCAACAGGTAACTAGCTCAAAATTATAGGTGTATATTAAGTTGATGCTTGGGTGTATTTAAGGTTGATGCTTGAGTGTATTTGAACCGACTTTGATACTTTGTTGTTTTCCTTTTTGTAGAAAATCTGTTTCCTGAGAAAGTTGAGTATAAGAAACTTTCTGATGATGACAAAATAATTTTTAGAAGATTCCAGGGTAAGACCCTCAAAAGTCTTACCGATGAAATGATGGATGGGTACAGTACCTCGTAAGCTATATTACCGTCTATCATCGTAATTATTTTTGTTAACGTCTTCTTTTATGAATGTAGTGAGACATATGAAATATCAAGTGACGAACTAGATGAATGGCTAAGGGAAAATGTTGATAAATCTGCTGCAGAGGGGTATGTCTTGCTGGGCTGTTTATTTCAGATTTTGGTGTGTTTTGTTTGCTAATAATTGTTTCTTGTTTCGCAGGGAGAACCGAGCTGACCTGCGATCGACAGAAGGTCGCTATGTGTCGTCTGAAACGTAAGAAGCTTTATTATTTAATAAAATCTTGTTATCATGATTTGGGTGTATTTTGTGGAACCATTTGGGTGTATTTTGTGGATCAAGTTGGGTGTATGTTGTTTAATAAGTTTGGATATTAAGTTTGTTGTGTTGGGTGTATATTGTCCATTCGGTTGGTTGTATCTTGTGCATTCATTTGGGTGTATTTTATACCTGTATCTTATTTTGTCTGAATAACATGAGATCTGTTTTAGAATACCGGCTGTGAACTTCGGAAGTGATGGTCCTTCCTCTTAAGGGCGCACAGAACAGAGTAGTGTAAACCAGCCGTCACAGAGCATGTAATTTCTCTTTCAAATAACCGTTACTTTTGTTCTTCTATTACCCTTCTACTTCTAATTCTGTATATATTTTTTTTAGAAAAAAAGCCCTTTATTATTTTATTCAAGAAAAAAAAGGCAGGAAAAAAAAAAAGCAAAAACGGCAAGTATGTAAGTTCTCAAAAAAACAAAGCCTGTCTTCTTTTTGAATTGTTCGGGTGTATTTCTTGAATTTCTTTGGGTGTATTTTAGGTTGAGTCCGGCTGATTCAAATATGATGGTTGTGAGGGAACAGACACCGTCAGATGCGCTTGCAGTGTGAGTTTTCCAAGAATATTTCAACCTTATAAGCTTATTATTTTCAAAGGCGTTGTTAACCTTTCATTTTTCTTCTTGTTTAGAGTCCCGATTCAGATTTTTGCGCCGGCATCCCAAACAACCACTGAGACAGATTTTGAACCAACCCCTATGCTACAGATTGAAGGGACTACAGAAACGTAAGAAATAGTATTGAGTGTATATTTGTTTAGAGTTTGGGTGTATATTTGCTAACAGTTTGGGTGTATATTGTTCCTGATTAGTTTCTTACAAATTTGATAGAACAATTGGATGATTTGGTCCAAAAAATAGCAAGCAGTGCGGCGAAGGGAAAAAAAAAAAGTCCACAAATTCAGAGGGAGACTGGGGGAGAAAGTTCTGCAAAGTTTCAAACTCCTGGGGGATTATATCAGATTACGAATGATATGAAACAAAAGTGCTACATCTGGGGGACGAGACTGAAGGAAGATGCAGATGGCAATACTAACGAGTATGAGGAGATGTGCACTCTGATTGGCCAAGGAGAATACATTTTGATGAGAATGCACCTTGTATCCCTCCAGGCAAAAAGTGATATAGAATCTCAGGTAATATTAGAATAACATTAATGTTTTTACACCAAAGTCAATTGCAATGCTTATTAATGTAAAATTGATTTTGGCATATATTTCTAGATTGTATCTGCCATCTGCCTCATCCTCAACCAGAAAAATGAAAAGAGGTTTCAAGAACAAATATACTGTCTCCCCCCGATATTGTGGTAAGTGTTACTTCTCCGAACTTTGGGTGTATTTTCTGTATTGATTTGGGTGTATTTTTTACGTTCAATTGGGTGTAAGTTTAGTATTTCATTTCTTGTTTCGCAATTCTTGCAGAGCATGGCACTTTCAGATCACCCAAAGGGGGAATTTGTATCACCGAAAATGAAAAAGGAATTCAGGGTGGAAGCCTACCCGAGTTTCATTCCCTTCATAGATAGAAAAAAATTAACTTCGCATCGATATGTAAGTTTTCGTTTGCTAAATTTGTTAGTACGCTTATTTACATATATGCCAAATAAAATAACACACTATTGAAATGTGGGAATCCTTCAGATTTTTGCTATGCCGGCGGGGAACCTCTGCAGAAAGGGGAGAACGAGAAGAAAATTAAATCATCATATGTTAAAATATCAGGCCAAAAAATAAGGTATAAATTTGTGAGTCTGAACATTAAACTTTCGTAAATGAGATTTGTAATTTATTTTCTTCATTTTCAGCTATGACTGCGCTATCTACGTTATGAAGTGGATGGAGTTAATTGAGCCGAAAAACATAAAAAAGGGGAAGTATGAATGGGATAATTGGCCACAGGTAACTGTCTTTAGAACTATATAACTCTGTATTACTTTACTGAACTAATATTGCTGTTTAAACAGAATATACTTTTTAATTGTAGGAGGAGGTGGACCACTATAGAGTGGAGTATGCTTCCCGGATACTATTCAGTGAGATGAATAAAGAAAGAGATCGGGCAATTAGGTAGAGTAGTGCTATAAGGCTGTCGAAGCCATCCTCTGTATTATTGAGTCCGTTTTGTCAGATTAATTCTGCTGATATAGAAACTGCGTAATCCAACTGCTGGGTAGTTTGTAAATTGAACAAATGATGTAAATATTTGTCATTTATCAACAACTTCTATTCCATGTATATTTTTTCCCATAGTTAAACTATCTGTGCTGGTAAACTGTCTGTGATGTATTCAAAAGCTGTATTACAGGTGGTAAAATATGAAGGAAAAAATCAAGGCATATATAAACGCAAATTATAAACTGTTACACCCAACGCAACTCTAATAATACACCCAAGATTGCATAAAATATACACCCAAACTGTCTGTACTGTATTCAAAATGTATGAATTACATGTACTAAAATATGAAGAAAAACATCAAATCAAATATACACCCATAACCTGCGAATTTTTAGAGCTTTTGTTCTATATGAATCTATATATGTGTCTATATGAAAATTGTCAATGAACAAAAATACACCCAAAAGAACAGTGCTTTTACACCCATATTCTATAAAACTATACACCCAAAGAGTTATCCCCTGCTGCTGGTACCCTGAACTGATAATTCATAACGTGTCCTTGATATTGGCTGGAATTTGAATGCGCCATTGATGCAGCATCAAACAGGTTTATCTGAATATAACACTTACACATTAGCTAACCTATTAACGAGAAAAATAAACTCAATCGCCACAAATTTAAAGAACATTACTTTTACCTCGCTTAAAACTTTCGTCTTCTTCTTCTTTGTGGCATTTGCGATCTGTTTCTCCAGCTTTGAACCTAGCCTGTTTTTTGGACGTCCTCTTGTTCGAATCCTTGGCGGGCTTTGAAGCTCGTTAACGGATTCCAAGTTGGCGTCTTCGTGGGATAAAGAAGATGTCCCCTTCCAAGGATTCGTAAAAATAAATTAATTTAGCATCATAAACAGGGGCAGTTTGTTACCTGTTTGTATTGTAGGTGGTGTCGAATGAAATGACGTCTCTGAAATACTCAAAGGCGGCTCTGCTTCTTGCATCGGCCCAAAAAGCCAGCTTAATCGATTGATCCTCTTCGAGTTGGAGCTCAAAAAAGAAATTCTGATTCTTCTCTTTCATTCTTAACAAATATTTCCCGAATTCCTTTGCATCTTCTTGTTCGGAAACATTTCGCACTTCCCTCGTAATGTAATTCTTCACGTCCTTTTCGATAAAATTTAACTCGCAATGACCCCCGGCAGCCGCAACAAATGATTGGTATGTTTTGCTTGGTTTGATACCGACCTCCTCGTTATTCTCTATTGTACAACGAATGGACATGCTTAGTTTCCTGTGCTGTTTGAGCATCTCTGCTTTGCTTGGACAGCAGGGGTGTGAATGATCGAGCACAACCTTTGAAATAATTGAAATAACGACATCCTTCAATGTGTGTATATAAATTCTTGCAGGACAGTTTAAACCGGCTGTAGGATTGGTCTTCTCGGTCGGAGATATTTTAGATTTCCATTTTCCCTCTCTGCTACATGTAATCAGTTGATTCTTAATCTCGTTTCCCTTCCTATTTGTGCACCGAACTCTTGTAGAGAAACCTGCAGCCTTGGCGTAGTTCCTGTAAAATTTTCCAGCATCTTCAAGGGTGGTAAAGGTCATTCCAACCTTCGGAACAAGCTCGTCATCAACAACTGAGAGAGGCTGCACAATACACCGTGTCAGAACTGTGAATACACCCCTAGATATGATTCAAATACACCCAATCATGCCTAATATGATACAGCCGAACCGCAACAACTCAACTACATAATGACCTTTAAAGCCATAAACTGTAAATACACAGGCTGCAGAATACACCATGTCAAAAACTAAAAACACACCCAATCATGTCTGATATAATACACCTGAACAACAACAACTCAATTAAAATAACAAAACCAGTAGTATAGATACACCCACACTTCTAGCAAAAATACACCCAAAAAAAGACCTGATCTACACCCGAGCGTCTGCTATAAATTTCAGATAATTAATCACAACTAATACATTGAATCGACAGATTCATGTTAACGTGTTAGTTTCACAGTCAATGTTCAGCAATTTTTCAACTACACAATGCTATACAAATTACTGAAAGAAAATTCATTATGTAAATCAAACCTCAGGAACTTCGTTAGATTCAAATTCATAATCCACTTCGCCTGGATTCAGCTGAGAATCTGAGGTGGAATGATCCATTATCTTCAAAACGAGTTCAAACTTTGATTTCAGAAAACAACAAATCAAAATAGAAAACGAAGCTCGAGTTGCAGAGAGAGAAAAAAGTAACGTAAACGAAGAACATACCAGTGAGAAAGGGAGAGAAAAAGAACGATGGAGAAGAACGAGGGAAGACGCGCGAGAAGAAGAACAACCAAATCTCAAAATAACGAAAACGAAGAAGGAAACAAATATTTTAAATTTGGTAGTTAGATATACGCGGGATCTTATATAGCGCGTGTAATCAACGTATGTGGAGCAGCGCGTATTTTCATTTTATTGTTTAATGAGCTTGTAAAGCATACAAGCCCTAATGGCTTGTATGCAGAGCTTTTCCGAAAAAATTATACTTTACAATTTTCAGAATAAACAAAATTAAGGCAATTTACATGAATAAATTATTTGTCTCTCAAATTTACACAATTGCATTGTTTTAAATATGAAGACGTAAATACATTGTTCATATATCTATAGAAACCGCTACTGTAGTAGCGATTTACCGAAACACATAATCCGCTATAACCAGCAGCAGATTACATGTGAATGGGGGAACACAGAAACTGCTAAAGGCTGTCGCAGTTTCTGTTTGTTGATGCTTGGCCATAAACCGCTACTGCCAGTAGCGGTTTATGTGTATTGGGACACGTGCATAAACCGCTGGAGGCAGCAGCAATTTAAGTTGAGTATATATTTTTTGCAATCATATGATTTATATGGATAAAAAATGAAGTAATTTTAAAAAAAAAAAGTATACTTTAGTGAATTTTTTACTAAAAATAAATTATTTTATCATTCATGAGTTTTAGAAGGGATGAAAATAAAAAAAATTAGTCTTAGTTTATATATTTTAGTACTTTGTGAGTACTCACTCCTTGATTTGCTATTTAGTCTCATCCTAATAATAAATACAAATAAAAAATTATTACATACATATTTATATTTTCTATTTTATTCATCAAAAATTATGATGTTATCACTATTATTTATCCAATCAATCAATTATAAAATACAAATAGTTTTTATTTTTTAAAATCTTAGAAAATATAAATGCAATGACCTTTTGAGTTATATAGCTAAAATTTAAAGATGATTTTTTAAATACATATTAATTGATAAAATTTTATATTCTTATGAATTATTTTTATAAATTAAAAAAAATTATTAATACCTATCAAAATAATTATACCTCTCTATCAACACCAATTTTATTTTAATTTTTTAAATATTTAAATAAAATATAATTTTAATAAAAAAATAAACTAAGACTAATTTTTTTTTATTCTCATCTTTATTTGTTTTCATAGTCAACGTAAACTGCTGCTGCCTCCCTCTAGCGGTTTCTGTGTTTCCCCATTTACATGTAATCCGCTGCTGGCTATAGCGAATTATGTGTTTTGGTAAACCGCTACTGGCAGTAGCGGTTTCTATAAATATTATGTATTTGCGTCTTCATATTTGAAACAATGTAATTGCGTAAATTTGATGGGCAAATAATTTATTTATGTAAATTGCCCACAAAATTATTTATTATCCTATTTTTGGTTTTTATAATTTTTAAAATAAAAAAAGACAATAAATCATTATACTTTATAATTTTAATTTTTACATTAAAAAATTTAAATATATATCATTCTTTAGGCAAAATTTAAAAAAAAAAATTGTTTTAAGTAAATAAATCTAAGATAATTTTATTGTGAATTCATGTTCTATTATTTAATTTTTTAACAACTCAATTTTAATACATTAGGAAAAACTTTCAATTGACACTACCCAAGGAACAATTTTAATCAAAATTAAAACTAAATCTAGATAAATGGAATATGCTATGTCAAGGACGAATCTGTCAATCATAATAATAGAGTATGAAAGTCAAAAGTGTGAAAATAGTTGTCAATGGTAGTAATCAAGTTCAAAAAGTACAAAAATAATTCATAGTGTATTCTACATTGGCAATTGACATTAGATTATTATGTAAATAGAGTTTTAGACAAAAATTATGAATACTTAGTTTATTCTTTTTTTAAAAACACTTTAAGATCTAAAATTATTTTTAGTCTTTTTTGTATCACAAAATAAAACAGAAAATCTTAAATAATTTTTAAGAAGGCTGAATTGAGATCTGTATTTTATTTTCTATTTTTAATTAAAATTTTTTATTTTTGTATAATTTTTTGTTATTTTCATTTTTCAATTTTTTTTTAAGTTCAGCATTTTATTTTTTCTTTGGTGAATAGCATGTTTTCTTTTTATTTTTTTAAATTTTTTTGTTTACGTCATTACTAAAATTGGGATAATGAAATACCGATACAAAAAAATGTATGTTCTTTTTTCTCTTTGAATTAATATTGTGAAACAAAACTTATTTGAAAATGCTATATTACCATTGAAACAACAAATCTAATAAAACAATCAACATATTTGAATTGATACAATATTTTTTTTAAAATAAATATAATACCGTTGCATTTCTAACATCAATCATGACTCATCCTTTTCCCTCCATTGTTAACACAAAACAAGAAAAATATCTCATCAAACTGAGTTTGTTGTACAGACAATATTTAAATTTTATAAATCATCATAAATCAATCAAATTCTACTCAATTTTATCACTTTGGTTAAGTTTGTTCATATCAAATGTTTTTTTTTAACTATTTTTTTAACTAATTATTTACATATTTTAAAAATATGCATTGAAATAATGGTGACATACTGACATCCCATGATTTAGTGTCTTTCTTCTATACTAAATTGTTAGATTCCATTGACTATCATCCACAAACATATAACATCCGCCTTTGTTGCTCTTTCCCCATCAAAAGAGTTGCAGTTCAACCTCCTAGGAATACAGAAGGGTTTGGTTGAGGAAGATCGAAAGAACCACAAGATCTAAATTCTTCCTATCATGATTCATGTTTATGAATTCAGGTACGTTTCCGCATTCAAGTATTTTCTTTCTTAATAATTTAACATTGATAATCTTTAGATTAAGGAATTATGTAAAAATTCTAACAAATTTTTTTTGGAATATTTGTGTAATTTTTTATGCAAATATTTTGTATATGTAAATTTTTTTCAAAAAAAAAAATCTCTTCGCATAAATTCTATAAAAAAAATTGTTATTTACTCGAATAAATTTATTCTTCTAATTTTTTTTTCCTTCCCAGTCCAAAATGCTAAACTTGTTACCTTTTTTCCACCGATTGATGTTACTTATTTAGTATTTTGGTAACAAAAAAAAAATCATTATTAAAATTTATGGATTCTGATTTTTTTTGGGCATATTAAATTATTGATGTTATTTTATTTCCTTTTTTTATCTAAGTCCAGGTTTCATAATATAGACCTAACTTTTTAGTGTCCAAATTTCATTTATACCCTCACAGAATACAAAGCGATACTGCCTTGGTACTTGGCAGATGGCCTCTATATTGATTAACTGATTTTTTAATGAAAAGAAATTTGGGGCTATTCAGCTTCTGTGCCTATCTCTGCTTCTCTAGTCTCTGTATATGAGTTTGAGTTGTGAAAAGATTAGACAGAAAGAAAGATCATAGAAATGAAGAAAGTCATAGCAGCCACAAGCCGAAAGCGTAAGCAAGATCGCTCTCGCGCAAAAGAAGAACAAGTTCCTGATGATGAACCTGTAACAGTCAAAGCCTCAGGTAAGAAAGGTTCTTCTGCACAAGATAAGTCCTTCAGTTTCTTCCTTTCAGACCCAGACGTCCTTGATTGCCCCATTTGCTTTAATCCTCTCACCACTCCAGTCTATCAGTGTGAAAATGGTCATGTTGCTTGCTCTGCTTGCTGCTCGCGCATTCTTGAGAAAAAGTGTGCCTCCTGCTTCTTGTCAATAGGTTCCATTCGTAGCAGAGCCTTGGAGAAAGTTCTGGAATCTATTAAAGTTCTATGCGCTAATGCCAAATACGGTTGCACGGAAACACTGCGTTACAGTGACAAGTCTGGCCATGAATCCCAATGCAACTTTGTCCCATGCTCTTGTCCACACTCACATTGTGACTTCGTCTCATCATTCTCGGATCTACCCGCCCACTATAGAACTGAGCATGGTTCCTCTGCCAGCGCCGGAGTGAGGTTTTCGTACGATAAGCCCTTCAAGGTCACACTGGATTCTGATGATGACGTCACTATACTTCAAGAAGTGAATGGTGGAAAGTTGTTCATAGTCCAGAATTTTGTTGCCGGTCTTGGAAATGCTGTCAGTGTTCTCTGCATTCAGCCAGAGTTATTGCCTAACTATCGGTGCCAAATTTCGGCCAAGTCAAATGGATGCAGTCTGGTGATGAATTCTTTTACCAAAAACACTCAAAACTCTGCTATGGCCAGATTGGCCACTATTCTTTCATCAAGGTTTCTGGTCATTCCAACTGATTATTTTGGTGCCGGTAAACCTCGCAATTTTGAAATTTGCATATTTAGGTCATATGAGTAGAAGATGTTTTGGTGCTACTCAGCCTTTTATGTTTGTTTTTTGTTTATTGCATTGAGAATGACGAGACTTTGAATGGAGATATTATATCCAATGTACATTGTCTAATCAGATGCTGAGAACTTATATATATGACTACACTATTTGCAAATTCAAAAAATATAATTTGTATATTAAAATTACTCACTAATATAATATGTGTGAATTAATTTATTTTTAATAAAAATTTATATTCTAATATATATTAGTAATTGATTTTGATATCTAAGTAACATAATTCTTGATTTTGATATCCACATAATATAATCCTCGCAAATAATAGGATACTCTCTCTAGAGACTAGACATATATTGACGCCTAATATCTAGTATCTAATCTAATAATATGATAGCAAAGTGTGAATAGTTTTGGCTTGACTTCTGGAAGGAAATTAACTAGGAGTCACAAGTGTAGCCAAGAAGTAATTAGTTGAAAAAGGAAAAGTATATAGAACCAAGAGGGATAGCCAAAAACTAAACAAAACCACATTAATTTATATTAATAATTAATTTTAAAATTTTTAAATTTAAAATTTAAAAAATTTAAAATTAATTAGATAAACCTAATTAAAACCTATAAAAGCTTTCCTCTTTTCTCTCACGTTAACCTACTCACCTTCAATAATCACACACAGATCTCTCTCTTGCTAATGCTGCTGGAAGCGCCGGCGACTTCTATGCTCTCCGCGACGCCCTCAACACAGAACCCCTACCAGCATTGAAGTGCGGAATATTCTCCCGTTCACGAACCTATATAGAAGAGTAAAAGCATAAGATCACAGGATCTTTGATGAAAGTGAAGACAAATACCGTTACGGTTATTATTGTACCACGAGCTCAACCACGTCCAAAGGAGACGAATTGGATTCAAGAGCTTCGACGCCAATTTGAAGGCAGTGGCGGAGGGCTTCTTCACAGGGCTGGCGGCGGTCATGTGGCAGTGAACGGGAAATGTCGCGGGCGCGCCATGAACAGCTATAGCCCAACCCATCGCAGCTTTTGCTTTTTTATTTTTAGTTTATTTTTAGTGTTTTTTATTTTTAATTTTTATAAAAAAAGTGAAAATAATAAAATTTTATTTTTTATTTTTATTTTATGTTTTTTTTTTGTTGCAGATGTTGCTCTCTGCGTTTTGCGATATTAGGTGCCATTTTGATGATTAAAGAGACTGCAAACTACACAATTATAGAATTATAAAAAAAACATTCATTTAATATGAAAAAAAACATCTTAATACTTAACAAAAGAAACATCCAATTATATTTTAGCAAAAATAATTAAATATCTATAAAATTTAAAAAAATGAAATTTTTAAAGAAATAAAGACATTCACATTTGCAATACAAAAAAATATGAAAAATATATAAAAGAACATCCATTTAGTATGAAAAAAAAACATTCTGATACTTAGCAAAAGAAACATCCATATATATTAATTCGTATAAATTTTGAATTCACCAAAAATATTTTGGCTGATTTTTTGCTAATACCCTTTTGGTTCCCTAGCATTGCTCGTTGAAAAATAGGTTAATTAAAAAAAAACGTTGCGGAGCCTTGGAGAAAGTATTGGAATCCGTTCAAGTATTCAGTTTTTTTCATGTATTCATGTATTCAGTTTTTTTCTCTTTTTTTTTCTCCCTTATTTAGCTATTGATTTCGATTTCTATTTAGAGCTTGGTGTATTTTGCTGTAACATGGTGATATATATAAAGAAATTTCATCACATTTTTAAAAATGTAGAGGTCTTCAATTTAGAAGACAAATAATTAAGATTCTGAACTATTGTATAACGAAGTAGATAGTATTTATGTAATTGAATATTTCTAAAGAAACAATATATTTGAGGTGATTTCTTCCAAACCCATGGCAATTTTGTGGGTAAGTTACCCTTGCACATGTGTCATCATCTCAACCATTGATCAAAAAAATTTTCAACCTTTCATTAATTGCATTCATTGATAATAACAAAAGCCTTTAATGAACATATACTATAACAAATACTACATTAATTATTGTATACATATACTATATAGTGTATTGGGGAACATTTATAATTATAATTTATAATCTATAACTTGTTTTTCATTTTATAAAATACCCTCCATCACTTTCTGAAATTCAACATGCATGTCTCACAAGCCTTTAATTCATGTTTCACTTCCTGAAAAACGCATAGAATCCACTGCCCACTGGTTTTTTCGCCTTCGTTCTATACCCACTACCCAACCCTGAAATTTGTTATCCTAGAACCCACTACCCAACCCTATTTGATTTTTTCGCCATCGTTCTATACCCAGTGTCCATGATCTCCTTCGAGTAACAAGTTCCGGAACTGGTACTCTGCTTTCGTCGGATTGGCGTCGACGTCAACTGAGGAGAGGGCAAACGCTAAACTGATGTGGCTCCGGTAGAGAAATTTGTAGCAGAACTTCTGCTAGATCCGAAGCTGCGGCTGCTGGAAGCTGGTTTACCAACATTCATTTTTCGGCTGCCTTCGAATTAGGTGCGTCGGATTAGGTAAAGGTCACCTCCCTCCGACTCCGACAGTGCATTTTTTATCCGTTGAAGCTCAACCTCTGGTTGTCATCAAGGTATGTCCGATTAAGTTTTTTTCTTAATCCAGATTAGTTTAATTTGGATGATAGTCTATGTCTTTTAAACGGTTCTCTGTTTAGGGTGTTGGGTTGCTATCCTTGAATTTGGAAATTAAGTTACATTATCCAGTTCTATGCTGTGGCTAGCTTTGGGGAATTCAAAATAAATACCTAATACTGGGGTCGAAAACAATTGGGTTAGTTTAATTGGTTTTGGTTCATTTAATTTTACATGCAGCTTAGTTTAGCTTCCCGTAGTTGCTGCCATTGGCTCTGTTTAATGACATTTTTGGGTAAAATTATGGCAGGGGTTAAATTATGTCCATAAAGGAGGATGATGTTAAGAATGATTCTGATAATGATTTGGGTGATGATTTCGATTATCAACCAAATGCAGAAGATGATGCTGATGACGACGATGTGGATTCGCTGGATTCCACTAGCAAGAGTGAAGAAGTTTGTGGTGTAAAAAGAATAGCGGATTTAATGGTGGAGGATATTTGGAACCTGGACTTTAGGACTGAGGATGAGGCTTGCCAATTTTATAACGCTTATTCTTGTTGGCATGGATTTGTAATGAGGAAGGACGACGTGGTTAGGGATAATCAAGGTAGAATCATTAGCAGGCAACTTGTTTGCAACAAAGAGGGCTGGAGAAATATGAGGTATCTTGATATGGATGATAGATCAAGGGAGGCAAGGTCACTAACGCGAACCAAGTGTCCAACTCGGCTTAGGGTAAAGCTTGACTACGGCTGCAGTAGATGGAAGGTATCATGTTTTGTGGAATCTCACAACCACGATCTGACACCACCCCAATTTGTGCATCTGGTACCGGCCAATCGTCGTCTAACTGTCACTGATAGAGTCCAAGTGGAAAATCTTCATAATTTTGGTGTCAAGAGCTGCCACATTATGGGGTATATTGCATTCCAAAAGGGTGGATATCGTCATGCTGGCTTCACACGGAAAGATTTGTACAACCACATCGATCGCTATCGTCGGGCAAAAGTTAAAAACGGGGATGCCAATGCGGCAATAAACTATTTGATTGACAAGTCAAACAACGATCCGATGTTCTTTGGAAAGTATACGTTCACTAGTGACGAAAGGCTGGAGCATATTTTTTGGGCAGATGGGCAGTCAATTATCGACTATCACTGCTTTGGAGATATTGTTGCCTTTGATTCAACCTACAAGAAGAATAAATACAACAAGCCTTTGGTCATTTTCTCTGGATGCAATCATCACGGGCAGACTGTTATCTTCGGCTCCGGCCTACTATCCGACGAGACCACAGAGACGTATAAGTGGTTGTTGGAAACCTTTGTAGAAGCGATGGGTGGGAAAAGTCCAAAAGCAGTAATAACTGACCGAGACCTTGCCATGCGAAATGCAATCAAGAATATTCTGCCTGATGCGACCCATCGGTTATGCGGATGGCATCTGCAGAGAAATGCATGTGAAAATATAAAGAATCCTAATTTCCTGCGCGATTTTAAGGGTCTTATATACGACAACAACGACCACAGAGACTTTGATTGGAGATGGGCAGCCATTTTGGATAAGCACAACCTTGTTGGCAGTACCTGGATAGAAAAGATGTACGAAACTCGTGAGATGTGGTCCCATTGTTTCCTCCGGGATAAGTTTTTCGGTTACATAAGGACGACATCACAGTGTGAAGGTATAAATTCTCTCATCAGATTCTATGTTAATCGCAAGAACACCCTCATTGACTTCATGCATAACCTGGATAGGGCCTTAAAGGAGTATAGAAACAACGAATTAATAGCTGACTTTAAGTCTCAGTGCTCAGAGCCAGTGATGATTACCTCGTTGGAGGTATATGAAAGATCTGCATCATGTTATTACACGCGAAACATTTTCAAGGAAATTCGTAATGAGATTCAGAGGGCAGGGGCTTTGAATATAATGGTACTAAGCACAACCTTGGACAAGGTAGAGTTCAGTGTGACTGCTCTCGGAGACCCGGCCAGAGATTGACGGGTGGAAGTCGATAGAGGTAAGAATCTGTTCTCGTGCTCGTGCAAGCTGTTTGAATCACGTGGTATTCCCTGTAGTCATATCTTCTGTGCCATGAAGTTCGAAAACATACTTGAGTTACCAGATTCGTTGATATACAAAAGGTGGACAAAGAATGCAAAGAACGAATTTATTAGCACAGAAATGCCTGTGAATGATGACGTCGAAAGGGTCTTAAAGTTTCGAGTTGGAGCATTGGCATCGAATTTGAACAAGCTGTGTGATATTGCCTGCAAGGATCTTGCAGACTTTGATGAAGTCCAGTCTGAACTTGTCAATTTAGTTATCCGCCTGCAGTCACGCAAACAAGGCAAGTCAACTCCTAATATTAACGTGGAAGGCATCAACGATCCCTTTGTTGTCAAAAGCAAATGAGCCCCTTCCAAGAGGTCTTCTTGGAGGAAGAAGAGATCATGCTCTAATTGCCACAAGTACGGTCATTACTACAAGCGCTGTCCAGATCTGATGCAGCATAGTGTGGAAGGTAACCCTCGCGATCGATCATACGGCAATGCATCAGCCAAGGACTCAGGTTTTAGTCCAGAAAGGTTTGCTAATTCTTCGAGGTCGTTCTCAATTAAGTCCGAACACCACTCAGGACCTAATACCAAGGTACGATTTGTTTATTCTAAATAGACTCCTGCTGTGAAAATCTTGTTCGATGTGTGTCCCTTTAAAAACCATTAAACTATGTGAATGCTCCTCTGTTTGGGCAGCCTTTTAAAAAGGGTGGAACAAGGAAGTTTATGGCAACGGGTATGAGGAACCGGAAGGGTAAAGAAAACACTTTTGTCAAGGTAATTTTTTTGAATATAAACATCTAATTTCCGTGTCATGAATTGGGTAAATTAATGAATATCTCCTTCTTCTTGTCTAAAAAAAATTTATAAAACAGCGGAGCCTCCGTGAAAGCAGCGAATCCATTGACATCGCGTCCACGAATGGTGTTTTCAATAAAAATCTCGACTCGTTAACACATGTGTGATGCATAAAACTCCTCTTAACCACTTTGCGATGAATGACCATTATGGTTGTATGCATTATTATAGTTTCTGATTGGGGATTATGATGTTATCAGCAGGTGAAGGAGTCACAGCAGGACAAGAGACATTCATTCACGAACTATGAATTCGATAATGATGTCCGAGATCAGTTACCATCGTCACTCCCTTGTGGCAACAAACAAGGATCGTACATGGCATTGTTCGCGTCGATGCATAGGACGCTTTGACCATTTCAAGGAATTAGTCTTCTGAATTTAGTGCAATGCAAGTATAATTGGTTCTAAAAGCGTGATCTATCCTGATTTTCTGACCGTAATGTATTTGTCACTGCTTGGTATTGAGGAGTTTTAAGTTGTATTTATTTACGTTAACTATGAATATGTCCATTAGGCTGATAATTATGTTCGATTATATGTAGGTGATTTGCTTACATAGCTATATTCTCGTTGCAGTAAATTGTGGTTGACTTTTGGGTAACGACTTGCTACCATTGTGATTATGCAATTCAGTTGATCAATTAGAGTTGTGCAAATTGAATTTTTTCCCTACTTAGTCCATTATGATGACAATAATGTTGAATAATATGCATGTGTTTTGCTTACATTGCTGTCGTTTAGTTGCAGTTTATTGTGGTTGCATTTGGGGTAAGGACTTCCTACCATTGTGGTTATGCAATACAGTTGAAAAAATAGAGCTGTGTTAATTGATTTTTTTCCTTTCTTAGTGCATTTGATTTACCAACCAAATTATTAGATTGAATGGGTTGTATTCTCCAAGGTTGAATTGTTCATACATGGTTTTAAATCTCTTTTGTAACGTTGAGGTTGTGAATCTACTTTGTTATTATGGATTTCCTATATTCATTGAAAATTTTATTTAAGGGGAAATGGCACACTGTGTATGAAAGTAGTTTGATATATATATAGATATATGAAGCAGAAGATTCGTATACACAAACAGATTTCTATTCGCTCATATCATAGTTTCGATTATTAGGTTCAATAACATTTTGATGTTGTTAGAGTCTTACATACTAACAGAATTTAACACTAGGAACAATAAATGTTTGAAACACTGCGGACATTTTCTTTAAGTTGTACAATAGCGAATCTTTCTATGTTATCAGCTACTTGACTACGGCATGACTTTAATTTGATAGGCAGGGTTTTGCTTCCTGGGATTGAGAGCTTGAATGTTTCCAAAATGTAGTCATCCAGCATCTGTAACATTGTTGACTATTATGACCTGATATTAAGAAAACTCATCACGACAACTATACACAATAGACGAATCAAAAAAATCAATTAATTCAGTAAACCTGAAAAAAAAGGATCCACGAAACTGCTACTTACCCTTTAGCCTTTGGGTTCTAGGTTCTTCATCAATTTCCTTTCCCAGTGTTCTACCTACATACACAACAACAGCCTATGTTAAATATAAGTATATAAATTCAAAGAAATACATCACATGGACCAACCATCCATTAGTCGGATTCTTTTAATAGCTCTACTGCATGCACCCAAACACCATCCGGGACACTTATACTCTAAATTAGAAAAAAGAAGCATTTTTTTTACCTCTAGACGGATATCTTCCGTGGAAAAATGAATCGGTACTGCAGCACAAGTGCCTAAGTTGGTTTGGGAATGGTACTTCTCGTTTTCACCATCTTCCTGAACTCTTGGGGGAGAAGCAACGTCATCTGTTCCCTTTGCGCATACTCGTCGTGCATTGAGATGAGATATCGTTAGTTAATATTTTGCTTTTTTCTTCCGTGCAGAAGTATGTGGAAAAGGTACCGCGGTCGTAAGTACAATCGTTCGTGAAACATAGACGGATTTCTGCTACGTATGAAAATTATGAATTACTCAAGACAAAACCCAAGGCAATATTATCGAGGTCTGTAGCCGATGACATGTTGTCGAACTTTAATTTAGTGTGTCAAGCCGACTACAGAAGACGTTCCTTGTTCGGCTAAGTGGGAAGGAGTATCAACTCCAATTTTGTCGGAGCTACCAACGGGTGACGGAATAAAAGTCAGACGGAGGAAGGTAGATGATAGTGTTTGGTTAAATGAAGGTTGGTATGCACTTCCTGAGTTCTTAAGATTAAAGCATGGATATTTTGTGGTTTTCAAGTACATGCTAAATCCGTATACGAATTAATTGTGATCCACTTTGACTGATGCAAAGAATGACTAGTCAAGTTTGAAATATTTTCATAATGACCAGTAGGAAGTGATACGGAAAATCATTTTCCACATCCCGGTGCTCCTGATGGAAACGGATCAACCTCGAAAATTCAATCATCTATTCACTCAGTAGGGTCACAAGGAATTCATCATGGATTTACCAGTGCACAAAAAAACAACAAAATACCCATGCCTTAGCGCTAAGAAACCAACAACTCCATACCAACTTTCATTCAAACAGACACGAGCATCTATATTTTTTCTCAGTCAAACCTTTTTCCCGTCACCCGCTGGTACCTTCGACAATATTGTGTTAAAAGAGCCTAACCAAGTAACTCTGAAAATTTTATTCACATTACAACCATCACGCCATTGTCTTACCTTCATAGTCAGATTTGTTGGCTGCTTTGGGTTCGGTTATTGAGTGGCTTCACCTGTGACTGCAGTTTCCAGCATCCGAACGGCGACGGCAACCACATGGCTGTCAATTTCATCGACCAACGTGCATCTTGGATCACAAAAGTCCACCCAGCAACAATTGGAATGAACACTGCTTCCCGAACACAATCTGAAATCCCAGACAGACACATCAGGTATAAAACACTCAATAAGTCATTCATCAAATCAATTATATACATTAACAACCATGTTCCAACAAAATCATGTCCAAATACACAACCTAATATAACGACTTCACAAATTATTCCATAAACCGAGAAGAACTTACCATCGTATCGACGATAGAGCCACTTTGATTTAGCGAGAAACAAGTCATCATGTGAGACGATATAGGGCATCCACGATACTACCACTAATTGTGACGATTTGTGGAATTAGGGAAAACCTCAACCGAACGAGCGTTGATGGGGTTGAAGACAATCTGCCCATTTGTAGAACCCTCGCTTGGTGTTGGATAGAGTGATCTTGGATGTGGATAAAGTCTTATCTCATTAGGATCGGCAATTTGTGGTTCTCGTTCTTCTCTTCCAGATCCACCTCTTCTTATCTATGCTCTGGACCTGCAAAATGAAACCACATGACCCCACTGCAAAGTGAATAAGCCCACACCACCCATTGGCCCAACTACCTTAAACAAGTCCACCTCTGAAGACCAAGACCAAAAAACACAACGCAATAACCCAGCCCACGTACCACCCATTGGAACCACATAGCTTTACTCCATCAGCCGGCTCCCCCATAAACAAAATTGGCAGGCAAGCTTGCAGAGCTCTGCCAAGCATGTCCCCTGCATCCACCATCATCGCCACTTGTCAACATCCCATTCAATCTGTATCCTTTAACCATATAATTGCCCCCTTAAGAAATTAAAAAAAAAGGCACACACTCCACGCTAGACCAGTGGCCCAGCTGAGATCCAAGCCCAACCACAATAAATTACCCACCCTTGAGTCATTAAAAGAAACTACGGTTGGGCTATTTTACTCATTGATTGGGCCGAATTAAGTTTTTACTATTCTGTTCATGTATCAAAAAGAAAAACATTTTTCATTAAACCAACTTAAAAAAAAAACAAAAAAAACTGGTGACATACGGCTTCATTCAAACATTACCGGTGCTTTCATCTTTCTCGATTTACTTTTTTTCTTAAACATTTTAAGGTCAAACCAAACCAATTTTTAAAAAAAATCCCCCCTTTAAATTGTCAATTTAAAACCCAACATATAAAGAGAGTTCCACCTACAAAAATATGAGATTTTGTTGTCTTCCTCACCTATTGGGCCAATTTTTTTTTTTATTTTTTGTAAAGGCCAACAAAGTAATCAATTTATCCTGGCTATACTTCAGAAAAAAAAAATTAAGGCAACTCTGCCATTTGTACTTGGAAAACTAATTTTTGTCCAATCAAGTTAAAATGGAAAAGTCAATTAAAAAACGAGCAGAAACCTATAATATTTGCGAATGCGATTCTGTTTTAGTTAATACCAAAAGTTGTTTTCAACTTAATAACACCCAAAAAAAGTCAATGTAATTGTTCAACAAACAAGAAATATATAATACTTTCTAAACCTACGGGAAAAGTCTTAGCATGATATATTATGACAAAGAGGTCAAACACAGGGGCTAAGCGCCTTCAGCCACTCATCGTTATGCATCCTATCTGCATCGAACCTGGATGATCGTCACTGGCTCCTTTGATATCACCTCGAAGACCCCCACACCACCTGGCTTGAAGTTGCACAATGAAGCAAAGTTCTCCCATCCTCCAGAAATAACGCCGAAGCTACCATCCCTTTTTCTATTGTACCTTGTATATGTAGCTTCGACCTGTATGTGGCCATGTGTGAGGATGATAGGATGCCTCTGACCAGTGAAGTGACTGAGATGAGGGATGTTCGACTGATTATAACACAAGAAATTTCAGTTAGTATTAGCTAATTTAATGCTTACTTCAGTAAAACAATATTTCAACCAAATTGTTGCAACAATTTAACGCTTACCAACAATCGCGACGACATCATGCGAGCAGTTAGGTCCATCACAAAAAAAGGCCACTTGCTTTTGACCTTTGCGGCAACCGCTCTAGCACTGGCTGAAGGAGGGATGTTGATACACTTTGCAATTTCATAATTACCAGTCCTTACATATGGTGGTTCTTCAGGATCACGGAGTTGGTATGAATTCTCAATGCCACCAAAATCAAAAATCCGAACTTGGAAATTGGAGTTTCCTTTGTGTGTGAAATATAGCATGGAGTCCAGATTGATTTTGTACATCTGATAGAACTCCTCCCAGCCTCGAGACAATGCAATTTTGCCACTTTGGAGTTGCGTCCAGAAGCACTTACAGGGGTTATTCCTTCCGTCAGGCACAACCAGGTCCAGGTAGGGGGTACGGTTTGGTAGCTCATCGGGAGTTATAGGTAATGACAGTTACAAATAGGTCAAGTTCTGTCAAAACATCGATAGCATTGCAAAAACCTTAAAATTAAGAGGTGTTAAGGAAACGGATGTTAATTACCAGTTTGAACATTGAAGGCCTTATTACTGGCTTAAGAAACCTCATCTTGTAGTTCTGTGTCGTACCGTTATCAATCGCTTGAACTCTCTTACCCTTGTCCTTCGAAGACGTCATCTATGGCAAGTGTCACACAGTTGCCAAGTTCAAAAAGGAACAGAATCAGAGTTCATTTAAAAAACCTTATACAGTCGAATCTTTTGATTTAAAATCAACACACATGAATGTTTTTGGAATTGGAAACAAAGTGGTTCAATTTTTCCACAAACAGTGCAACTATATTTTGTTGAACTGGTTTACTGTGGTGATCTATTGAATCTTTAACAGAACAATCTTAATCAAACCTAAATGCATAAAATCCTTTTCAGACGAACAAATCAGAAACCCAAATCAGTCACCCATTCATTTAAAAAATGCTTAACTATCTTATTTTGATTTTACAACGATTACATTTTTTATTACATTCACACTACATGCAGATGATGATTAACAACTGATCACTATCAGGAGAAGAGTTAGGATAGAGTTTCACCTTGTTTGACATTTTCTCCGAGACGAAGCTGTTGGAGTTGATACCTTCAGCAGCAAATTCTGTGTTAGGTTGGGGTTACTATGCGAAGTGTTTTGTGAAGGAAGATGGAAGGTGAATAGTGATTACTGAAGGATACTTATGTTACACGCTTGTGAATGAAAAGAAAATATATAGTAAAAAATGAGGGGTTAAAAACGCGGCGTTTAAAAAAAAAATTTAGTGAGTAATTTAGCTACTTAAACCTTGCGGTTTTCGATAATCTCCAACAAATATTCTGTTCTATCCCAATAACTCCCCGTAAATCCCTCTCCATCAAATTTCGTTTTCAAAGAAAAACTAAATAAAATTTAATTTACCTCCCAAAAAAAAAAAAAAGAAATCCTAGGAAAATGAAATTATTAATTGTTTGTTATTAACCGCATTAATGTTTGCAAAGTTATTGGAACACATTTTAAGACTTAAATAAAATAATTAATTTAATTAGTCGGTTTATACGTAACTACTACTATTTCCATTGAAAATTAATTTCTACAACAATTGTTACTATCTTATTTAATGCTAGATTAAAATAAAACCGCTAGAAACTCGAAACAAACGATTTAAAATTTTTAAATTTAAATTCAATTTTTTAAATAATTTGATTACTGGGTATCTTTTTTTCTTTTTTAAAATGCCTGTGACTACCCATTTTGATAACTATTATTGTTTACATTTAAATTCTTCAATGAAAATTATTAAACTACATAAAACTAAAAAAATCTTTGCACATTTATAAACGACACATTTCCAAAACATTTTGATAATCAATGAATTAAAGGATATTTTACGTTTTCCAAACATTGGGATAACACAGAGTTGGCTAATAATAAGTACCCTCTACCACTGATTCGACGTTTTGATTAATTTTACATTAAAAGGTTTAATAAATTCTCAACTAACATAGTAACATAGCAAAATAACTGAAAAGAAAAAAAGTTACACTCATTAATCAACTATTTTTCGTCTGAAAACTTCCTTGGCATCTCCCTCCCTTCAACCACAGCCATCGTCGAAGTAATTAACCAAGAATGGAGTCTGGATTCCGGTAAGTATCTTCTTCAATTTTTACTACCTCCTTTGATAGCAGCCGTATCTGTAAAGAATAAAATCGAGCATATTTAAATAACTGCATGCATAGAATAAGTAAATAAAGAGTCACAAAATATTTGTCTACTCTCTTCTTTTAGGTTTCGGGCCCCTATGTTTTATTTGTTGTTGTTTCTACATGTTGGTTAGGTATGTTAATGCATTAAGGAACATTCAACAATCTTACAACCAGTTCTATGTCTTCGGGCTCTTTGCAACAGATGTACGTATATCCACAATTTTGCCTTCTTTCGTTGTTATGATTCTGTTAAAAAATATTTGGAAAACTAAGTTGCCATGGTGTTGTCTTGTTCCGTCACAGGATGATGTTGAATTCCCACCTAATATCGTGAATCTCTTCAAGTGGTACAGTACCACTGATCTTTATTTGGTTGACACTCAAGACAATTGCCTCCACATCACGCCCAAGAGAGATGGTAATAGGTTCTGGATAAAGGGAACTGATTTAGGTCGGATACGGTGCATGTACAGACGAAGTTCTTTGCTGAGTGTGGAGCTTAGGTACGTTGGCTGGGGAGTATTCTACATGATCGTCAGGGACATTAACCGGAAAGATGAACCTCCGTGTGTTGTTGATGAACTGTATGCGGCGAAGGTGTTGCCTGACCATATTATTCAACGCTTAGCTTCGGTGTGCGGTGCTTACCTCAACAAAGAAGCCCAACTTAGAGTCTACCAGACCGAGATGTTCCTTAGGAATCACAGCCGGAGCCAACAACAGTAATATTTCGATACTCAGCAGTCAGGGTTAGTAACATCGGACCATTATTTTCTGGTCTAATTTCTCACGTTTTCATGTTTTATGCCTAAATTTTTTTAACTCAACTACAGTGTAAACAAGAGGCAACATGGTGGGGGGCCTGAGGCAGGTCCTAGTAAGCGACAGCGACCAGAGACCTCTCCTGACTCGTCCGTCAACCAGGGGTCAACTTAACAGATTTATGCAGACCTATAAATTTTTCTGTGTAGTGTAATTAATCAAAATGTTATTCTGAATGTGTTATTTTGTATGTGATGTAATGTGTTTGACATTTGGTGACCAGTTGTGATATACTATGGTTTGTATTTATGGTCCATATCTTGCTGTCTATTTTATTGCGACTACGTTTAGTTATCAGCAGTGTATCGACCAGATAGTGACTGCTACTGCATGCAAATACAATGCTACTGAATGCAAATGATACTGTTTGCACATATCATATATGAGGACAATAGCATGTGGGAAAACAATCAGTTTTACCATGAAAATAATTTTAGAGGTTTAGCTATTCTTCTTGTTTAAGATTTGTTTGTGGCCATAACAAATTCATTGTCACAATATTGTATTCCCTCAAGAATGCTGGGTTTATTTGATTTCTTCTCTTTGTTATTTGTTAATTGGAGCACTCTCCCGGTTTTGGGTTTTAAAAAAGTTAAGAAAAAAAAAAACGTACTAGATTTCCAAAACAAGTACATTGTCACTAGCCCACTTAAATGTCATTCGGAATTTTTGGTCATAGTGTATAATCCTTTACGTTTTAGAAAGATTTTTTTCCTAACAACAGCTTTAGGGCCAACAAAAAAAATTAAAACTTATACACAAAGTGTCTGCCACATACACCAGTCCGATTTTAAAATGGCCAACTAAAAAAGGTGATATTCAAGTAATATATTTCCAAAAAACATTCCTGGTATGTCTCTTACGTTAGTCCCAACAAGTTCAAGTACATAATAATATCTTATGTTTGGGAGGTGGATGGTGAAGGACTCCAAACGACATTAACTAAATTAATGGTCATAGGGTTTGTTATTCCAATTTAAACTTCATGACCACAGCCGAATAAAGAACCGAATTGATCAAGATTCTATCAACAAAATCAAGTAACATGGAAAGATAATTTAACTTGGATATTAAAAAATGAGCATATAACGTATATTTCAGCTCCCTTAACAAGTAAAGATTCTGTTGTAACTAGATTATTCTGAAAAAACGACACTAACCTTTATCGTCTATTGTATGACTAATTCACACAGCGATAATGTGTTCCTGTCCACCATCTGATCCAACTTTTCATGCCTTGTATGGTATGTTGAACGACATTTTTGTCCCCCATGATAATGCGCGGGATTGATGCGTCGTTGAAAAGAACAAAAGCAAAATCACCCGAGTCTTTGTCCCTCCGAGGCATGACTGTCACCTTTTGAACCACATGACCAAACAAGTTGCAGAAAAACTCAGCAATGCCATCTGCAATGGGCATGGACTCTCGACCGAAGCATACGATCAGTGTCTTTGGACGTTCCGCGTCATCCAGCTCCTTGCAGACGTACTTCTGCTTTCCCTTATCTTGCTCAGTTTGCCTTCCTCCTTGTTGCATATGCAATCCTCGGCCATTGTTATGTCTATTCAATGCCTCTGGTGCAACCGATAGGCACTGGTCTTGTGTGTTGAAACCCAATAGTTCTTTAGGATTCCTCTGATATTCCAACCACACAGCATCCATTGTTATGTCGCCTAGAATTCTAGAGCAAATGTTTGATAGGGTATCGGGAATTAGCGTTAGGAGGACGGATCTCATCCTATGAACCTGGTATAAGGTGAGCTCATTTTTCAGCACGTGTCCGAGGGTTTCGAGTTTTCTGGATTTCTCCACAACTCCAGAGAACTCCTGAGATAGTAGGCATTGCAAACAGATGACACATTCCTCGGCAAGACTGTTCATAAACCAGCCTTCATTTTTTATGGCTGTTTGCACAATACCATTCAGTCTCATGGTCTCCATTGACAGTAGAAATGCCATGACCATCAGGGACTGTTTAACTTCACGGTGAAGGACTTGCGTTAGCATCCTGAATGCAGTTCGATCGATTCCATGGAACATTTCCAAACATTCGATTGCCATGGTTGAGGGCTTCCTTCTAGTATCCATGTTGTATGGGGTATAATTTGTAAGCATATAGTTTGTAGTTGTAGTTTTTTATGCTTAGACCACCAACTCATTGCCTCCTTCTTGTAGTCATGCAGCATGGTCTCCACTTTATTGCACCATGTTCTTGCTCGTAGTCCTAGACTAACCATCACCTACCTAATTGGAATATTATTTAATGGCCTTAATTACGTTGTATACATGTATATGGTTTTATGGATACCACTAGGTGCGGTTTATAGTTTCTTCTTGAAAAAGAACATGCGATAACTTTATCTAATAAGGCGAAATTGAAATTAAATTGGGTAAACCTCGCCATATTTTATGAATCATACCAGGTTATTTAGCATAAGCAACTTTAAACTAAATCGGCGGTTTCTGGTTCAATGTTTACGGTTTAGGATTCACGGTTTGATCGTTGGGTCTTTTAGTGAACGGCTTCGTGTATATTGTTTATTGTTTACGGGTTTTCGGTTCAATGTGCACGGTCCAATGTGTACGGTTTAGTGACTAGATCTTAGAGTGAATGGTTTCGTGCTAACGGTTTATTGTTTGGCGGTTTCTGGTTCAATGTGTACGGTTTAGGGTTCGCGGTTTGGTAGTTAGGTCTTATGGTGAATGGTTTCGTGGCCAGGGTTTATTGTTTGGCGGTTTCCCGTTTGATGTGTACAGTTTAGGGTTCACGGTTTGGTCGTTAGGTCTTACAGTGAATGGTTCTGTGCCCATGGTTTATCGTTTGGCGGTTTTCGGTTCAATGTTTACGGTTTAGGGTTCACAGTTTGATCGCTATGTCTTTTAGTGAACGGTTTCGTGTATATTGTTTATTGTTTGCCGATTTCGGTTCAATGCGCACGGTTCAACATGTACGGTTTAGTGACTAGGTCTTAGAGTGAATGGTTTCGTGCCAATGGTTTATTGTTTGGCAGTTTCTGGTTCAATGTGTACGGTTTAGGTTCACGGTTTGGTCGTTAGGTCTTATGGTGAATGGTTCTGTGCCTATGGTTTATCGTTTGGCGGTTTCCGGTTCAATGTTTACGGTTTAGGATTCACGGTTTGATCGTTGGGTCTTTTAGTGAACGGCTTCGTGTATATTGTTTATTGTTTGCCGGTTTCCGGTTCAATGTGCACGGTTCAACGTGTACGGTTTAGTGACTAGGTCTTAGAGTGAATGGTTTCCTGCCAACGGTTTATTGTTTTGCGGTTTCTGGTTCAATGTGTACGGTTTAGGTTCGTGGTTTGGTAGTTAGGTCTTATGGTGAATGGTTTCGTGGCCATGGTTTATTGTTTGGCGGTTTCCCGTTCGATGTGTACAGTTTAGGGTTCACAGTTTGGTCGTTAGGTCTTATAGTGAATGGTTCTGTGCCCATGGTTTATCGTTTGGCGGTTTTCGATTCAATGTTTACGGTTTAGGGTTCATAGTTTGATCGCTACGTCTTTTAGTGAACGGTTTCGTGTATATTGTTTATTGTTTGCCGGTTTTCGGTTCAATGCGCACGGTTCAACGTGTACGGTTTAGTGACTAGGTCTTAGAGTGAATGGTTTCGTGCCAATGGTTTATTGTTTGGCGGTTTTTGGTTCAATGTGTACGGTTTAGGTTCACGGTTTGGTCGTTAGGTCTTATGGTGAATGGTTCTGTGCCTATGGTTTATCGTTTGGCGGTTTCCGGTTTAATGTTTACGGTTTAGGGTTCACGGTTTGATCGCTGGGTCTTTTAGTGAACGGCTTCATTTATATTGTTTATTGTTTGCCAGTTTTCGGTTCAATGCGCACGATTCAACGTGTACGGTTTAGTGACTAGGTCTTAGAGTGAATGGTTTCGTGCCAATGGTTTATTGTTTGGCGGTTTCTGGTTCAATGTGTACGGTTTAGGTTCACGATTTAGTCGTTAGGTCTTATGGTGAATGGTTTCGTGGCCATGGTTTATTGTTTGGCGGTTTCCCGTTCGATGTGTATGGTTTAGGGTTCACAGTTTGGTCGTTAGGTCTTATAGTGAATGGTTCTGTGCCCATGGTTTATCGTTTGGCGGTTTCTGGTTCAATGTTTACGGTTTAGGGTTCACAATTTGATCGCTACGTCTTTTAGTGAACGGTTTTGTGTATATTGTTTATTGTTTACCGGTTATTGGTTCAATGCGCACAGTTCAACGTGTACGGTTTAGTGACTAGGTCTTAGAGTGAATGGTTTCGTGCCAATGGTTTATTGTTTGGCGGTTTCTGGTTCAATGTGTACGGTTTAGGTTCACGGTTTGGTTGTTAGGTCTTATGGTGAATGGTTCTGTGCCTATGGTTTATCGTTTGGCGGTTTCCGCTTCAATGTTTACGGTTTAGGGTTCACGGTTTGATGGCTGGGTCTTTTAGTGAACGGCTTCGTGTATATTGTTTATTGTTTGCCGGTTTTCGGTTCAATGCGCACGGTTCAACGTGTACGGTTTAGTGACTAGGTCTTAGAGTGAATGGTTTCGTGCCAATGGTTTATTGTTTGGCGGTTTCTGGTTCAATGTGTACGGTTTAGGTTCACGGTTTGGTCGTTAGGTCTTATGGTGAATGGTTTCGTGGCCATGGTTTATTGTTTGGCGGTTTCCCGTTCGATGTGTACGGTTTAGGGTTCACGGTTTGGTCGTTAGGTCTTATAGTGAATGGTTCTGTGCCTATGGTTTATCGTTTGGCAGTTTCCGGTTCAATATTTACGGTTTAGGGTTCACGGTTTGATCGCTGGGTCTTTTAGTGAACGGCTTCGTGTATATTGTTTATTGTTTGCCGGTTTCCAGTTCAATGCGCACGGTTCAACGTGTACGATTTAGTGACTAGGTCTTAGAGTGAATGGTTTCGTGCCAACGGTTTATTGTTTGGCAGTTTCTGGTTCAATGTGTACGGTTTAGGTTCGCGGTTTGGTAGTTAGGTCTTATGGTGAATGGCTTCGTGCATATGGTTTACGGTTTGCCGGTTTTCGGTTCAATGCGTACAGTACAATGTGTACGGTCTAGTGACTAAGTCTCAGAGTGAATGGTCTTCGTGCCCATGGTTTATTGTTTGGCAGTTTCCCGTTCGATGTGTACGGTTTAGGGTTCACGGTTTGATCGTTAGGTCTTATAGTGAATGGTTTTGTGCCGATGTTTTATCGTTTGGCGGTTTTCGGCTCAATGTTTGCGGTTTAGGGTTTACGGTTTGATCGGTTGGTCTTTTAATGAACGGTTTCGTGTATATTATTTATTGTTTGTCGGTTTCTAGTTCAATGCGCACGGTTCAATGTGTACGGTTTAGGGTGTGTTTGGCAAACACGTTGGGGAGGAGAGAAGCACGTTTGAGCTTCTTGAAAGTTTCACTTTGAAAGCAGTCCGTGAACCCTAGCCCGTACGCAACGAATTCATTCACTCTAAACGTGGTTTCAGAGGCATAATCAATCCTGCGTTCACAAAGATAAATATAATGTTGTTTGTCTTATACCATTCAAAATCACTTTTAGATAAAAAATTACTAAAATGGACATCAACTTAAAATTTTTTTTTATATTATCCTATTATTTTAATTTAAATATTTAAATGGATCTTATTAGTTAATTTTATAATAAAATTAATATTTACTTACTAAAATAAAAATAACATATAAAAATAGACAAAATATATTTTTAAATAAAAATAAAAAAATATAAATTATATATATATAGTCAAACAAACAGTTGAAAAAATAAAAAAAATAAATAATAGAAAAATAGAGCTCATATAAATAGAAATAACAAGAATTTTATAAATAATACAATAACATGTATAAAGGATAAAGTTGGTAAAAGGTAAATAAATTGTTAGTATCTATGGCCAAAAGCCCATTAAAAAAATGTAGAAGCTAAAAATAGTTGCTTCTTCTAAACGTGGTTTTGGGAGCAAAATCACTTCTGCGTTTAAGAGAAAAAAATTTACCAAACCAAAAGTTAAAGCCTTCAAGAAATTTGAACGTGCTTCTTCCCTTCCAACGGGTTTCCCAAACACACCCAAAATTTTACTATAATCCATTTTGATACAAAAATTACCAAACATAAATCACTTTTACACAAACTTACTTTTAATCAAAATCAAGTTTGGAAAATCAATTTTATGCAACTCCCGTTTGCAAACTGTAATCCAAACACACACAAAGGGTGTGTTTGGAAAATTCGTTGGAAGAGAAGAAGCACGTTTAGACTTCTTGAAAGTTTCAACTTTTGGTTTGGCAAACTTTTTTTCTATGAACGCAGAAGTGATTTTGCTACCAAAACCAATGTTTACAAGAAGCAACTATTTTTATATGTTATTTTTATTTTAGTAAGTAAATATTAATTTTATTATAAAATTAACTAATAAGATCTATTTAAATATCTAAATTAAAATGATAGGATAATATAAAAAAATTATTTAAGTTGAGGTCTATTTTAGTAATTTTTTATCTAAAAGTGATTTTAAATAGTATAAGCCAAATAATATTTATTTTACTATAATCAATTTTGATACAAAAATTACCAAACATAAATTACTTTAATACGTGTATTATTTTCATGCTAACCTTTTCGAGTGTTTAGCCATCGCATTAAACTTTGTTGTGGACTAAATCTTTGACCGGGTGTGTGATAATAAGAGATAACAACAAACACAATTATGTTATATGAGCATATTACTTTATGAGCAACTTAATGGAGACAAGCATTCATTACGAAAATTAAAACAAATCTTCCAGTAACCGATTGGTTAAAGGAAAAAAATAGACGGTTACCAGAAAATTTTTATTAGCTTTGACTACATCAACGTAAATAAACTAATGTATTGAGCTGAATAACTTCAAATAGATTCAACAGATGGATACCTCGACTCAACAAAAATAATTTAAAAAAAAAATTGTTGGAGCCTTATCTTTTACCAATCAGGAAAAAGAGTTTTATGTAAATTATTTTTTTGCAAAACTTTAGGAATGTAAACTGGATACGTAAACTACCTCATATATTAGAGGTCTACAGCCAAATATCAATCAGCTGTCAAAACTCCTTTGAATAGTAGGGACAACCTACCATGTTTGTTATTCTTTTAAGAAATTGTGCTTGCTAGTGGAGTGCAACTCATTAACTGTACATGTTGCAGTATTTTTCATATTTTTTTTTAATAAAAAAATTAGACCGCTAAAACACCCAATGGCTGCCAGAGGAAAGCGACGCTCAACACAAAAAATAGAAAAGGGAGACGACGAAGCCAAAAAGGAACAAAGTAGAAAAATCTCAAGAAAAGTGGTCGACAAGGAAGTGATAGAACTGTCATCAAGGTTAGAATTAAATTACATTTCGACAAACTAGTGATGTCCTTATAAAACGATTCCGAATATAAAGTATTCATATTTTTAAGTTTTAAGTTTCATAGTCTCCGAGGAAGCACCATGCATGACCAGCGACTACATGTAAATTTTAACGGTGGAGCCGGCAAAGAGATAGGCGACGACTTCTGTAAAACTACAGTCGTAGAACCTTCCCTAAAAGAAGTGGTAACGCAAATGTCGACGATGATGAATACACTTTCAAACCTGATTGCTTCCCAGACCAAGACGTGTTATCCTGTGTTTGGAACTATGCCACAAACGATTAATCTTCGGAATGGTCCGCCTGATAACTTCAACCCTACAGTAATGCCTGTGATCATGAGCGGATTCAGCATGCCATCCGGTACTCTTGAGAGGAATCTGGATTCCTCCAAGAAGATTAGATCCAACATGTCCATCATTCATCAAGCCGCGGATTCAATATCGCATATGGCTACAAAGTGTTGTTCAATGTCTCCGAAGTGTGAACAGACACCGCCAGATGATTATGTTATTCGCCGAAGTTTGTTCAGCGATGATGGTACTGGAAAGAAGACAGCTACAGAACCAGTTATAACGAGTAGCTTAGACAAGGCTGTATATGTTAGCTATTTCAACCCAGCTGATAGAAAATTGCCACTAGCGAAGGAAACCGCAAAGATACCTGCGGTGGGTTATATCATGTTAAGTAAGTGTTAAAGATTTGTTGTTCTAATTAACTATTAATAACTAACGGCTTAGTTTTCATTGTATCAGTGGAAGCCTGTTCTGTTCCGTCCCCCAACTGATATGGCACTGTGCAAGGACGAAGTTTCAGTCGTAACCTACGTCTTTGGTTCAGATCTGGAGGATGAAGAGTTGAATTCGGAGATAATCTCACAGACAAACTTGTGGCACGCTAATAGGAGAGTCATGTATACTCTACTGCCAAACAAACCATTGGTGGACGAGGTATGAATTTTTCGGTCATTAGCATTCGTTAATTTCGTAAATGAAATTCCTAACATATAAAATAATTTTAACAAGGGAATATATGTTTATATTTTTTCTTATTGGCCGTCAATCAACGAACGATGAAGCAGATCATAAACCTCACATCAAGCATGCTCATGTGTGATGCATGCAAGGATACCGGTTTTCCCTGCTTGTGGTTTTTACCCACTACATTTTCGGTGAGTGAAAACCATTAAGAGAATCTCCATCTCCTGGCCTCCATTGATCTTATACATATTTACGAAAAATCAAATTTCAGCAATTTGCCCTTAATTGGACTCACTCCCCAAAGACTTTGAAACGCTATTACGCTGAGGAATACATGGGAGAGTTTGAATCGTTATGCAAGGTAACTTTCTAATTTAATTCTCGTAATATATGATAATGTAAGTAAAAAATGCTTATTCCAATATAATTTATTTGTTTATATTTTTGTTAGATTTTTGTTCCAATGAATGAGGATAACATGCACTGGTACCTGCTTGTAATTGACATTGAAAAAAGACACCTAATATTACTGGATTCTAAACCATGCGTCTCAAGCAGAACCAGGCACCGTCGTTGTGCGAAGCAAATGGTAGTGTTTCAAAATTTCTAATAGGCGGAAATAAATTCTAAATTGTTTGAACAGACACCAGAGTTGACAACTGAAATAAATTTTACTTTGATTACAGGCACTTTTTATTGAGGAGATGCTTGATGACTCGACCTTCTATGCTAACCAAACAACACACAGACCAGTAATTTTGGAGTATCCTATAATACACCCTGCAGAAATTGGTGAGCAAAACGATGACTCGTAAGAAACCTCATAAGTTATTATTGATTGTTGAATCCTGAATTACTAAGATACATGAATGAATTTGCTAACGTGTGATGAATAAATTTTCCTTCTGCACAACTAAAAGAGACCGCTAACATATTTATTGACGTTGTTATAGTGCTATACATTGCTTTTCTGGCCAGCCTTAGTTACGGAAGATAATATTTTTTACAGTACCATTCCGTCTGCTATGATAATGTACCCTTAGAAATTAAGTTGGTTATAGACTGTTGATAAACTTTTTTTAAATATACAAGGAATGATTGTGGAGCTTGGGTCACAACCTGGATGAGGGAGTGCCAATGGAGGAGTAACTACAATATTAAGGTAATTATAAAATAAAATTAGTTTCATGGTTTCAAATATTATCTCAATTTTAATCTAACTTATGCGTCTGAATTTTTTTGTTTTTCTCTGAGGTAAATGAAAGCACTAGATTACGGCTGGCTATTGATCTGGTCATGAATCCGTTCAATTTGAAATCCCAGGAAGTCCTTGAGGCAGTAAAGAAATACTATAACGAAATATCTAAAAAGGAAGAGCGATTGGTTAAGGGGATAGGAAGTATGCTCTGAGTTATTTATACCTAAGGCATTAAAATAGTTGTGTCCATTGCATAGACTTTTAATACTTTAATGCTTGCAATAAGTTATTCTGATTATGTTATTTGAAGGACTTTATGTTAATTTTCGATATTAGGTTTTGTGTTGCGCTTACTGATTGAGAAAATGCTACTTGGTCGTAAAAATTATGATTATGTTATTTGAATTACTTTATGTTAATTTTTGAATGGAATACCACATTTTGTTATGTTAATTAAAAAAGGTTTGAATGATTTCCTATATTTTGTAAATCAATTCAGTAAACATGATTTCAATAATTTACCTAAATATAAACACAATATCAAACTTATTATATTTTTTTTATTTTATTTTGTGTAACTTTCGTTATGTTTATTCATTTAGTGATACGTATACCAATGAATGGTTATTAAACTATATTTACCTTTACCAAAACAAGAGTAATACAATTCAAATAGAGTTTATTATGTGTATTTATTATTTAGTTTAGATTTTCGAAAAGGTTTGATTAGTGATGAGGTTTGAATCCTAATGGATGGCTTCAAGATATCCCTTCAACTTCATATCCAACCGGTGTGACCTCTGGTTTTACCCTCTTTAAAAGTAAAACTTGACTTCTTAAAAAAAATCATTTACCAACATTTTAAACCCTTTCCTAATTCACTCATCGCGCCTATCAACTTCACAAACTAGTCAATAATATTAGCAAACAAAGATGGAGCCAGAATTCCGGTAAGCATATAACTATTATCTACTTTTTGTTCAAATTTTTTTTTCACACACATGACCATCTGTCTTCATATGGTGGTTCTTTTTAACATTGATTACTTCTCAACTTTCGGTTCTGTCCTTCCATGGTTTCTTATTTTTAACAATACTGACTTTTCATTTTTTGGTTCGTGGTGGCTAGTTACGTTAATGCCTTAAGGAACGTAAGAAGATGCCCTGACCAGACTTTCGTCCTAAACCTATTCCCAACAGATGTAAGTTTACTTCAGATGCCGCAGACGCTACTTCTCTTTACGTTTTTTTATCTAATTTTTTTCAAAATCTGTTTAACATCTAATTTTGTTTCTCTGACTATAGGAAGATGTAAGGTTTCCACAGCATATTGTATGGCACTTTTCGTTCTTCACAACCAGTGATCTGTACTTCATAGACAGATAAGACAACTGTCTCCATATCCACCCAAATAGAGACGGTGATAAGTACTGGATCAAAGCATCTGACATGGGGAGGATAAGATCTCTCTATCGACCAACTCCACGGCTTATTCTGGAACTCAGTTACGTAGGTTGGGGTATCTTCTACATGCTTTCATGGGACCATACTCGTTCGGTAGAAATGCCCAGAGCCGTTGATGAGATATATGCCTCCAACGTATTGCCGGACCAAATCAAACACTGGCTGGCGGACAGATGCAACGTACACTTCAACAAGGATGAACAGGTGGCTGCGTTTGAGACCGAAAGGTTATTACGCCGGCAGCATCGGAGGCAACAAGGTTCACCACCGCGTTCTCACGAGTCAAGGTAACAATAACTTGTTTACTTAGGAAAGTAAATCTACAAACTTTATTATATTCATTGTTGTATAATAAAATTTCCAAAATTACTGCAGGTTCAACCGCCGTCAACAGGGGGGAGGTGCAGTGGCAGGACCTAGTAGGAGGGCAGTCGCAGGACCTAGTAGGAGGTATGGAAGAAATTCGCCATCTGACTCTTGCAACTCGTTGACGAATGGATTTTTGATGGTTTAGAATTTCACAAATGAATTCTCGTTGCAAGTATAGTTCCTAAACCAAACAATAATCCTTTCATACAAAAAGTTGTTTGTCACTAGTACAAACCCCTAAAATTTATAAACCGAAGTATTGGACCTCGGGTCGTTCTCCCTAGGAATTACAATAAAGTGTCTTGTTATTGGTTATGAGTTATTTTGGGGTTTTGGATGAGAGGCATGAAAAGTAAATGGCAATGGAAATAAACTAACTACTATAAAAGCTCTTGGCAAGATATGAGAACTAGAAGTCCTATCCTAGTTATCCTTCTCAATGGTGATGAGAATTGTTCATTGCTACCACTTAGTTAACCCTTACTAATTAAAGGTAAGTCAAGTGGATGAATTGACTTGAGCCACAAGTCCTAGCCAACTCCCAAGGAAAGACTAGATTTAGTGTATTCCAAACCAATTAGCAATCTCTCCAATTATCAATCAACAAAGGAATTAGATGACTCAAGTGTCACTAATTACTCTACCCTAGCCAAGAGGAACAAAATCTATACTAAAATCCAACCAAGCATTTCATCAAACACTTAGAAGGCATAAAAGAAAAGCAAAGTAATTTGATAACAAAAATAGAATCTAACAACAATTATGGCAATGAATTAACAACAACAATCAAAAGGAATACAATTATTATGAATTACCTCTAATTGAATTGCAAGAAAATAGAAGGAGTAAAAGTAGATCTACAACAAAACATAAGAACAACATAAAGGAAATCACAACAAAAGAATAGAAGAAGAATGAATGTAACAACAAGGAATTGAAAGGTAGAAGGAGATGAAAGCATGAATTAAAATCTAGATCTAAGGTTATTAAACTAAACCTAATCCTAATTCTAGAGAGAAGTGAGAGCTTCTCTCTCTAGAAACTAACTCTCAAAACTAAAATTAAAACTAAAAGTGATTAGTGGTTGGGAATGATGATGATCATTCTCCCCATGCCTTCCCCTTAATCCTTCATCCTTTTATTCCTTTCCCTTAGCAATTTGGCGCCAAAAAATGGGTTCAGAAACCCTCTCAAATCGCCAGGCACGTGTTGCATTAATGAGGTCATGTGCTATCATCGGCGCGTGCGTGCATGGTACGCATGCGCGTCCTTGGCCTGTTTCGCAATGTGCGCGCGAGCGCCTTGTGCGCGTGCGCGTGCATGGCTGACTTTGCTTCTTTGACTTTTTATGCTTCTCTCCACTTGTATGCTTCCTTCCTTGCTTCCTTTGATCCATGCCTAGCCTATTTCAATCCTGGAATTACTAGCAAACACATCAAGGCATCTTATGGAATCAAAGAAGAACTAGAATTCATCAAAATAAGGCTTAGAAAGCATGTTTTTACACTTAAGCACAAATATGGGAGAGATAACAAAATCATGCTAATTCCTAGGCTAAATGTGACAAAAGGTTATCAAAATACTCTAAATCCAATGCAAAACAAACCGTCAAATTGGGGTTTGTCACTCGTCTGTGAACCAGATAACACCATCATCGTAGGACATAAGATGACAAATTAATTTGTTTAAGATTTATTGGTGAACTAATGTTTTGTAATAGTATTTCGGTAGCCATGTCTATATGTACATGTTTACTTTTGTGGACATCTTCGATTAGTATTCTGTGTAATAGGTTTGATTTTTTGAATGTAAAGTATGGTGTTGGACTTCGTTATTTTGTTAATGTATATACATCTATGGGTTTATTTTTGATCAAGTCTCACACAAGTCTACCATTAGAAGTATTTTTTTATTCCAGTCATTATTTGTAAGAAAATTTGGTAACAAATACTTTTTCATGTGGAAAACTTGACTGTTGTTTACCTGTGGCTACATGGATGAGGGTGTGGCAGTGGTAACTGGTAACATCCTAATTAGGTATTGGAAATACTTTATGTTGAATCTACGGAAATGATTAAATTGGGAGTAACATGGATTTCTTTAGGATGAGGGGTTGTAATGTTGTGATAAGGCCAACAATATTGGAAATCAAGTAAACAGATTAGTGGCTATATTAACAAAATAAGGGAAAATTTGCGGCTGCTTCTAATTTCAAACTCAATAAACAAAAAATCAAAGATAAGCTTATTGGAGTATGTTGGAATTCCAATGGAATTTTTTTACTAGGGTAGGCAAAAACTTTGGTAGACGAGACAAATTTAATGGTACACAACACCTAGTTCAAACAGGTTACGATAACCGGTAAAGACAATATTCTGCCACATCAATTCTCGTTGGTTGCAACATCTCACACAATTAATAAGTTAGACTAAATTAGGTTCATTACTTAAAAGAGAGCAACAGACTTCAACCATTCAAAAACTACAAAGTAAACACAACCAAAAACCAAGACTACGAAATGCGCGTCTAGTAAAATGACTAAATTCCAACTTCCCTTGCCGATTATTCCGGATGAACTGCTACAAGAAATCTTCCTGCGAAGTAGTGCCAAAGCTGTAGGGAGATGTATGTGCTTGAATAAATTCTGGCACCGACAGCTACGCCAACTAGAGACATGCATACAACACATGCGAAGGCAGAAAGTGTTAGATCAACATGTTTTGTTTCATGTTGGATACTCACTACTGTTAATGGGTTCAGATTCACTATATATAGTGAATGCTGCTTCTGGAGAAGAGGTGCATGTTCAGCAACCTTTCGGAGTTGGCATCCATGGGTGGTTTCGTATTGTAGGAGTGTCAAACGGGAACATATGTTTCAAGTTCTCCCGTGAACAAGACGATACAAGACTTTTGGTATGGAATCCGACAACACAATGCTCTAGAGAGATTTCCGACCCCCACAGGGACCACGGTAGATCGTATTTCCCAGTATATGGTTTCGGTCATGTACCAAACTCAGATGCATACACAATCATACATATGTGCAAAAGGGACATAGCTGATGCCTACGTTTTTTTCTCTAGATATTGTTCAAGGCGTTCTACATGGTTTCACTGCGTTGATTGTCTCCCTGGTGTAGAAAAAATTGACCCTAACTCTGTTTTTAATAATGGTCATGCGTATTGGATAACTGGTACAGGAGATAGCTATGCTACACCCAAGTCTGTTTTATGTTACAGTATTGAAGATGAATCATTTAGCGAGGTGTCTATCCCAGTAGGTGCAATATATACCGTTCACAATTTACTAACCCACAAGGAAAAAGTTGCACTCCTCGCTCATACACACAATGAATTTGGTTATGTCGCAGCAATTTGGCACTTGATTGAAGACGCCGGTGGAAACAGAATATTAGAGCAATACTACAGGTTTGCGAGTCGAAGCATCAGAGAAAATCCAATACTATTCGTCGATGATAACCTACTTTTGTTGGTGAACAATTCAAAGGAAAGAGAGTTACTCGTCAATTACAGGTACAGAGAGCTTGTGTTGACAGAATATGACATCGAACATGGAACTAGAAATCTATTGGTGAGGAGAGCATGGCGATACCCAGAAACGCCACACCCGATCACAGTAAAGTCTACACTCAAGTATTTTGCAGGGATGTTTCCTGTCTAGAAATAATTGACATTTAGATCTACTCTGATTACATGTATTGTGGAACTTGGTTGAAACTCTATGTTTAGTATTCCGGTTGATGTTAATTATGTTTTTTTTGTTAATGAAATCCCCAAAACTGTTATGACACTGGTTAATTCCTAGTGTTTTTTCTTTCAGTTGGTCTTTACAATTGTATGTTTTACATTGGTTTGAAGGAGGCAAAATTAAGAGAAATGGTTGCAAAACAACCTCAATCTATCTAATTCGATGTGTCATGTAGTGTTCCTTATGTACAGGAGATTTATAATGGTGTTATTCTGTTTCTAACAATCCTAGTATAGGGATTATGTGAGAAATATCAGTTAACCTACTAACATTTTAGGCGAATATTCAATCAAGAAATGCTATTCCAAAAAAAGATTGATCAAATTAACGGTTAACACACACATGAATGGAATAAATAGTTACCTGGAAAAACTTGGTTTTCTTTTAAATTTCCGGAGAGAGTTGGGCTTAACAGATTTCAAGCCAGTTGCTGCATTAATCCTCATTTGAATTATCCACTAATTGTTTTTGTAGCTGGCCCAAATTGATAGATAGCCCACTTTACTTTTAGATAAACTTGAACTACAAAAAAAAATGTCTTTCCAGGTTAGTTGACCGAGCCCAATCCTAAGTATGACAGAAAGACTAAATATTCAGTTAATTAAAGTAACAAACGCTGGGGGAAAAAAATTTGGATGACCTTTGATCATATACTATGTTACACCTTAATACCTAACCAGAACTCATCTGGTATAATCGTGAATCGAGACATTTCGACCTATAATTCGACCAAAGTTTTCCTATGTAACACGATTCGACCAAAAAAGACGACAAATAAACAGACATATAAACGGGCAATGTTAGAAGAGAAACTTACATGATAGCCCTGGGTTTCAGGAGAACAATTGTATACACCACTGCTTTGTTGGACGATGGCAGAACCTAGCCCAGTGCACGGTAAAACCTGCAATAAGCCATATACTCGTTGAATATTACTTTATAAGAAGAAAAACAGAGCAACCCAGTACATGGTAACTTGGTAATACCTGCAATAAGCCATTAGCACTCCATAAACAAACTCCAGGTTGCACTCTACCTCCTCGGCCACGTCGCTGAAATGATCAACCCATTAGCACTCGTTCATTTACTTTGGTTTATAGAGTAATAGGAATTCAATCGAGTGCATGAAGGGGTGAATAAATTCAAACAAATTGAGCAAACAAAGGATTCAGCAATAATGGGAAGTTATGGTTTTTTAAAATGTCAGATCTTTCAATTAGAGTATTATACATCATGTGCAAGGGTATAAAGATGATGATCTACAACTTCAATACCTGATGAGATGAAGCCTTTAAAATCCATTATGTTAACAGACAGGCTAGCTTATTTCAGGCATCATAGCTGCTGTCCTTTGCTGAACAATTCATGTGTATTAGAACAAAGCAGTGGCCATTCATCATGATCAAATAAACTACAAGTGTTAAGATTTATTTAGGTTCAAGGGATTGGGAATTTGGAAACCTATGCAGGAAATTTTCTGAAATGAAAGCAATTAAACTTGACTAACAAGTTGCAATTCAACAAATTTCTAAAGCCTAACATAACATTCTAGTTTACTTTCAGCTTCTTCATTCTCTCACAACTTAAAATTTATGCTGCACACTAGTATATAAGAAGAAAAACAGATCTTGTCAATTATCTATTGTGGTGGCTGCATGATTTGTCATGGATTTACCAACCAAATCATCGGTGTATATTGTCATGCCCTTCACCTTCCTAAACTTACAGAATTGCCGAAGATTGAGTTATAACATTACTGCAATCTTAAGCATTCGTTTCAGTAATAAAAAGGTTGCTATTTTCTGGTATTCAGGCTGACTTACTACAACATATTAGCCTTCATATGCTACTGAAATTAGTAGGGAACTTTGATAACTAAGTCACAAAAATAAATACCATAAAACATATACGTATCTATAGGTAAAACATAATCAAATTCCAACCATGTTGCCCATATCAAATAAACGACATCGACAATTTTTTGCTTTAAAAGCTTCAAGCAATTGTGTGTCTACATTCTAGCAGAAAAAATCTGAAAGAAGGAAATTATTCTTAAGTTTTTCAACCTAATAGAGGTGCTTCAGGTTCCGGTTTTGATCTAATGGTTAGACTTTGTTGATGAAGCCTCCATCTCTCTTGCAGCTGCTTCTCTAGTCTTCTTCCTCAACTCTGCTTGTATACTTTTCTTGTTCAGCAGCTTCTCTAGGTTCACTATTCTTTCCTCTACATGTGCTATCAGGTTATCCATTCTCAAATGTTCTTCAACATGATTCTGCTTCCCATCACCCGATCCCCTTGTAGCCTCCCCCGCTCTGACCCTTACAATGTGGTCATCAACCCAGAGAAAGAATTTGCAGTGTGCTTCTGTCACCTATATAAAATAGAACACATTGAATGTATGGTGGTACAAAACACTCCAATTCAATCTAATACACATATGTGAATGTAATTAATCCCTAAAGGCTAAATATTAAAAAACCTTTCAAATTTTAAAGCCATTTTTATATCAGATCAGGTTCCATGTGAATTCATGTCAAAATCAACATTTTTAATCTAGGTACATCTATTTTCAAGAAATCAACTTTTTCCCAGTTCTCAATCATTCTTCATAATTAACCAGCATCAATATCAAATCATATACAATATCAACCCAATTTAACAGCATATTGCTCACAAAATCAAATCATTTTCATAACCAATAGGCATGCCATTAAACAACTAAAAATCACATCCACAACAACTTGATCTAGGGAAAAATAACCAAAGTCTATATTCTAAACCTCCATTCCAAAAATTCAAAATTTAGCCAATTTTAGCATAAACTTAGTGATCATACATGAAGAATCGGGTGCTTACCTTTAACAATGGGCATCCAAAAAACAGCCTATTCGGGTTGCTGTCTGTCTTTGACATGTAACAGATAGCATATTTTCCGCAGAAGCATTTTGGGGCAACACCATCTGTTACATCCGCAGGTTGCAGTGAACTTGAACTTGCATATCCAGCTATCAGTTCCTGTTGTCCGCCGGCTTCGCCTCTGCCTCGTCTCGTGTTTGAGGAGCATGCATCACTGGCCATCAATCTGATTAATATTAAACACCACCATGAACAACTATTACCAACTATTGCATTCAAAATTGAAACAATCTGCTTTGATTAATGGTGATTAAAGAACGTGAATAACAGAACAAATCACGCAAAATTGGTTATGAAAATCAACAACAAAAAGAAACGAATCAGCTATAAGAAGAAGCAGTAGGCCTTACAATGGTTTTTCGAGAGGGTTTTCGACGTGGATCGACGGAACCGTTCCCGGCAAGGGGATGAGTTATGTTCTTCGACGGTTTCGGAAATACTTCACTCCGCCTGTGAGTCACAGAAAAGGACAACTGCGTAACCCTAGACGAAGAAGCAATAGGCAGGGTCTTCGACGGGGTTCGAAAAAATCTGTCACTAACGATGAGTCACCGAAGAAATCAGAGGAATGAGGTAGAAGAAGAGGCTGTTGACATTACACGGGTATTTAGGGCAAGATTTTGCGAGTGGGTCGCCGGAAAAATCAAACGCTTCAACTACAGGAACGGTTGGAGGAACAGCGAGGTAGAAGAGGAAGCTCTGAATATTACACGATTATTTGGGGAAGGTTTCGCGAGTGGGTCGCTGGAAAAATCAAACCCGTCACCTATAGGAATGGTAGAGGAAGCAGTGAGGTAGTAGAAGAAGAAGTGGACATTACACGGGTATTTGGGGAAGGTTTTGCGAGTGGGACGCCGGAAAAATCACACCCATCACTTACAGGAAGGCTAGAGAAGAAGGAGCAGTGGTCAGTAGGGGAGAAGAAGCAGTGAGGTTGAAAAAGAAGCAGTTCCTTCTAAGTGTATTTTGAGAGGTAGAAGAAGAAGAAGCTGTAGACATTCAAATGGTATTTTGGAAAGATTTTGATTTCTTTGGTATTTGGGGAGGGATTTGTAAAATCAACTATTTGCACATTACACACAGTATAAATACGTTATGTGGTATAATGTAAATACTATAAAATACAATGTAGTGTAAACACATTTATTAAATGCATTAATGCAAGGTTGAAAATTTTACTTGATCAATGACTGAGATGATGACACATGTGCAAGAGTAACTTACCCACAAAATTGCCATGGATTTAGAAGAAATCACCTATATTTGATTTCAAATATCAATCACTATTCATTAATGTAGCTAAACGATTATTTTTTTTAATATTCTTTATGCAGAAAAACATAGAGATAAGTTTTTTTATTATTTTTTTATTTTTAGATTATTGTTCTATATATAGAGAATTTTAATTAGACTATCTTTTCGTCATGCTACCAAACCAAAATTAATGTTGATTACATTTAAAATATATCTAGCTGCGCTAAAATTAACATGCTACCACTTAAAAAATCACATTAAAAATGACAATCAAAATTAAATATTAGTTCAAAATCTTTTTAAAGTAAAACCAAAGAAAAGAAATTAAATGATTGTTATCCGGTTACGTCCAATTTTGTAATTCACGTTCTAAATATCTAATTCATAGCAACATAGCATGTTAGAGTTTTTGGTAACGTAATGTGTGTGTTTTATTATTTTTATTTCTAAAGGTCATAAAATATTGAATTTACTTAATATTAATGAATGAATAATTAATTTAATTAAATATTTAAATATCTCATAATTTAATATAATTTAATTTATATAGATACTTAACTTTTATTATTTATGT
>NC_029788.2:11514244-11515475 GCF_000816755.2 Arachis ipaensis
TCGATTAATATTGTATAATAAAGATACATATGACTTTATGATAATGATATAACCTAGACTTTGGTTATCTAGGAACTTACTGAGTGGCTGGAGTAACTCTATGTCACGGACCAATGAATATATAGTAGCAATAAGATGATTAAAAAATTAATTAAAACATGTATTCCAAGAAATTAGTCGCAATTTGGGACTAGATGGGACGATGAAATATCCACGGGTGGGGACCTTCCTACATGAGATGGATAGAGACGGACATATACGTACGTCTTATAGGTCCTATTAAATCCACGTGAATATGAAATTATTGATTTGCCATAATTTATATATACATAAAACTATTTCTTTAATTTAATAATCTTAATTCCTTCCTTCAATTGGACTCCCTCTTTTTTCTCTAAGACTCATCTTCAGCCTCAATTTCACATCTTTCTCTAGCTCACTTTCTCTACCTCTCAAGTTTATCACTACATTGCTTCAGTCTTATCCCAAAAATTTATATTATATCATTATGTTGTAAGATGTTTTTATATTTTTTTTAAATATTATTTTTCATAATGATTATGTTATGAACTATATTGAATTAATTATTTTATGATTGTTATATTAAATTTTTTTTTGGTTAATTTTTTTTAAAATTTTTCAAAGAATATCCATAGATAACTGTAGGTATATGTGTTCCTTTAGGGGATAATTAAATAGAGACTTGCGACAAAGATGAAGAATGGACGGTAAGCATTTTTTAAAAAAAACTGAAATGAGGGATGGAAAAGGGCCTGTGAAGATCCAATAAAGATTTTAAAACCGGTTTTGAATTTTACTAACCGGTTAATAACCAGTTTTATAATGTAAAACTAATTTGGTTAATAACCAAGACTATATTTTTGGTTAACCAAAAATCTGGTTTGATTTTTGAATTAACCAAACCATAAACACCCCTAGGCCTGTCGCTCCCTCACGAGTACCTATTACCATCCCTAACTAGCAATGAAGATCCAATTTAAGTCGATTTGAGAAGGAACGTATTGATTTCATCTGCATTGGGCTTTAAGGTAGTAAACCTAAGTCAGATTTGAGACCCTGATAATAGAGCTAGGTTACTTGCTTGAGTAGTCTTATTTGGTCTAAATATATCTTGAATTAATATTTTGATATTTTGATTAATTGCTATAATAAATACTATACTATTAAATATTATAATATTTAGTATATATAAAAATTAAATATACGTACA
>NC_029788.2:11515483-11522900 GCF_000816755.2 Arachis ipaensis
ACAACTATTGTCAAATAAGATGGTGTCAGAAATTGAAAAAAAAATATATTTACCAATTTAAGAGATAATAATTTATTTTTTAATGGAATAAATTATTGGATAACAACAGTTGTAACGGTTTCGATTTCTTCACACAAATTAATACTTAACGATGGTGTATAAGTAATGTTATCAATGAATATTAACCAATCTAATAGTTTTTGTGATAGCATAAGTCTATAAATTTACAAGTTTGGAAATCAAATCATAAAATATGAAGTTTTAACAGGTAATAACGTTGATTATATTGTCTTGATTTTAAGAATTAATATGATACTAATCCACCACATATTGATGCTCTATTTATTGTCATTAGCTAATGAATTGCTACATACACAAGACGTAATTTAAACTCTAAATACTTGCTTAAGCATACGAATGAGATAATCACTCAACTAATTCAAATTGATTTAAGATAAATACTAATTTTTTAAATATTTTTAAATTTTTAACACAAAATTTTATATAATTTTATGTATTTTTTGTGCAAGATACGGAAACATACACTAATTTTAATTTTTTAACACACAATTTTATATAATTTTATGTATTTCTGTGCAGGACACGGAAACATATACTAGTTAGTTGAAAAATAGGTTAATTAAAAAAAAACGTTGCGGAGCCTTGGAGAAAGTATTGGAATCCGTTCAAGTTCCATGTCCTAAACATGAATTAATTTAATTAGTTTATTTTTTTAATGTCATCTATTTATATAAAATCATAATGTGTTTTTTACTCATTCCTTCTTTTTTTTCTCTTTTTTGCTCTCTCTTGTGTTTAGAGTATAATTTTTGTAATTTATTTATTTTTTATTTCTTTTATCACTACTTATACATTTCATTATTTTATATTTTTTAAAGATTTTTGTCTATTTTAGTTGCTCATTATTAGGCGCATATTTTTTTCTTCTAGCTTTTGATTAACAAAAGAGATGTGTCTTTTTTAGGATTTTTTAAATAATCTTACTATAATTTATTTTGTAATATTCTCTTTTATCATGTGTACTTCATGTGTTTAAGGAGTTGACTTAAAGTTATAATATGATATATAAAATTATAGTATGATTTACAGTATACTAAAATATTAGGACATTATCATATACATATTTTTTAATTTGTCCATTAAATTCAATCATATAGGATCTTGAAAATTATGCAATTATGTAATTATTTATTTTTTCATATAATTATTGTATTAGTCATTTACATTAGTGAGACTATTTTTATTATTAATATTTATAAATGTACTATTATCTGTATAATTAATTGAATCATCTTATTCATTTAAATTTAATTCTATTGAATTAATTATTCGAAGTGTCATCGCTATTTCTATTTTTAAAGATTTTTTTTCAATATTATTGTCAATTTAAATAATATACAAATAAACTATACCAAACATAACGTACAACTTAAAAGGGTTACTTATGAAAGAATATAGTTTATAATTTTTTTTTACTATTTATTTCAAAATAAATCTTAATTACTTAACAATCTTTATTTTTTAAATTCAATGTGTGTTTTGACGATAGTTTTTATTTATTGATGTTAATAGTTGATTGTTTCTTTAAAATAAAATGCATTATAATTTTAGGTTATTTCATAATTAACAATAATGCTTGATTAATTTTTTAAAAATAAATTACATTATGATTTTAGGTTATTTCACAATACATAATTAATGTTCATAAAACTAAATTACTCTATATTTTTTTATTTGAGAAAAGGACAAATAAGTCCCTGACTTTTTGTCCCGCAAACTATTTCGTCTCTGACCATTGAAAAATACTTTTAAGTCTCTGACCTTCACAAAACTTGGACGGATCAGTCCCTCCGTCCAAATGCCTCTGTCAGGGACTGATCTGTCCAAGTTTTGTGAAGGTTAGGGACTTAAAAGTATTTTTTAATGGTCAGGGGTAAAAATGTCCGCAGGGCAAAAGGTCAGGGACCTAAACTAAAAAGATTATGTTGAATTGTTGAATAGTCCAACTATAATTAAGGTAGTTAATTTAGTTTATTTGTTTATTAATATATTTGATCGAAAGCATGAATGATAAATAAGACAAGAAAATAATTAAAAGAATAAAATGTTAGTAACTATTTTAAATAAATTTTATTTTATTTTTACTCCTCATATATAAATTTATTATAATTCATCACATGCATGTTCTTTTTGAATTTAAGTGACTTTTTTAAGCTATATTTTACCATTGATACTCTATATTGTTTAGTGTGTTTGTTTTTAATTTTTTAGTTATCTGTAAATATATTTATAAAAATATGATTTTATTTTGTCCAATATTAATTACCGCGTTTAGTAGATAAATAACAAAATTTTCATTTATTGTTACATTGATTGAGTTTGAAGATTTTATTTTTACTTTTATACATTTGTTTATATTGTATAATTTGTATGTGTTAGTGACATCACGACGGTTCATACATTTTAATATTTGTGTAACAAATCTTATAAATTATTTTTATAAGTTATAATTTATTTTTGTTTTATCTGGATATTCAATTTTTAATAATAATTTTTATTTATTTATAAATATATTATTTTCTATTTTTATTTAAAAAAATTAAATATTTTGAATTTTTTTCACTAACCATAATTAATTTTAAAATAAAAAATTATTTTGTATATCATATTATAAAATAGTGTAGTTATTCATTTTTTCTTTAATGGCAATTATTGTCAAATAAAATGATATAAAAATGGAGAAAAAATATATTCCAATCTAGGAATAATAATTTATTTTTTAATAGAATAAATTATATATTGAATAACAAAAGTTATTATAGTTTCTTTTTACACAAATTAATATACTCAACTACAGTGTTTTGGTAATATTACCAAAAGATATTAATCAATCTAATAGCTTTTGTAATGACATAAGTTTATAAGTTTAAAAGCTTGAAAATCATGTAATAAAATATAAAATTTTAATTGGTAATAACGTTGATCATATTGTTTGACTTCCTGAATGAATATGATACCAATAAATAAAACTGTCACAGTTAAATTTTAACAAAGGCAAATATCCATAAGTATTGCTATCATCAATGAGAATTGTTCTACTTTCAAGACAAATACTATTTTCTTTCACTGTATTTTCCAACTCGACAGGTCGAAAACTAATCCTCTACGGATTGAAGCTCCATTTATTAAAAGATAATTTTGGGGGGCCAGATAAAAGATAATTGTCAAAATATTTTTAATATGGACCCATCTAAGATAAACTCGTCCAACCTCATCTTTCTGATTTGGGTGATATTGTCAAATTTAAAGTCGATTTTTAGGATCTCGTTCCAAAAAATTAAGGTCAAACTCATCGGATGCAACTCTTTAAACTTTTGAAGGTTGTATCGTACTTTCTTGGTGATTCATTAAAGTAAAAAAACTATCTAAAAGTGTTGATATTGTAAAAGTTATATGTTCTCCTTCTTAAATATTAGCATTCCTCTTAAAAATACATCAATTCTTTGATTTTTTTATGATTATTTTATATAAAAATTTGAATATATATCCTGTAAAATATGTAAAAAAGAAGTTAGAAGGACAAATATTAAAATTTATAATATTTATTGAATTTTTTTTATCAATTTATACAAATATAATAATATCAATATTTATTGAATATTCTAATATTTTTTTATCATATAAAAATTAAATTAAATAAATAGTAAAATATAAAATAATATTAAATTGCATAAATAAAAAATACCTAATTTTTTATATTTGAATTCAAAGGTAGAGGGAGCAGCGAAATGCGAATATACTCAGTTGAGTCCAAATCCAACCAGGTTTAAATGTTTAAAACTAAACTATTATGCAATAAAAATAAGAGATGAAGATTGAACTTTGGTATTTTAAGTCATAGTAAAAGTATTTGAGCCAACTGAACTATTTTTTATTTTCTGAAAAAGTACTACTAATTTTTTTAACAAAAGTTTGGGGGGCCATGGCCCCCTTTGTCTTAACTAAGCTCCGCCCCTGGGTCGAGAACTAATCCTCTACGTATTGAAGCTCCATTTCTTAAGAGTCTACTATAGCCAATGAGTTGTTACATACGCAAGGCAGGATTCGAAACTCTAATACTTACTTAGGTAGACGAGTGAGATGACCACTTAATATATTAGGAAAAAATTTTAATTGACACTACCAAAAGAACAATTTTAATCAAAATTGAACTAAATTTAAATAATTGGGGTATGTTATGTCAAAGACGAATCTGTCAATTATAATAATAGAACGGCGAAAGCTAGTGCACTCTAGGTAAAGTAGGGAGTGCAGTACTCTTTAAAAGTTAACCTGCTATCAAAAGTAATTAGGTAAATTAAATTTATTTATTATTGTTATTTTTTTTGTCATGGGCTGAACAAACAAACCGGCACTAACAAAAAAAACTAATTCGCTCGTTTAACACAGGATTATCTTTACACCAGAAAAGTACTCAGAAAAATTTGATCGACTTTCTCCGTTATTGTGTTATTGTTGATGTGATGTCTTCAAGCATTTTCACTATTTTGTTTGCTAGCAGGTGCTTCCACTATTGTTCTGTCTAGCCACAGATTTTGATGCTCTTGAACCCGCCCCATTCCACATCTACCATAAATGGATCTTCAAAGCCCGAAAAATTGCTGCCATAGAAAAGGAAGACGCTGTCTGTCGTCGCTGCTGGTTGGCTAACTCCAAACGTAAAACTGATTTTGTAGAAGAACCCGGTCTCCATGAAGGCGCCATGATTCTCGGATGACAACGCAATCAAAGCACAAGATACATGAGCAAATTATCCTCAACGTGTACGTAATAGAATGAAAAATTAAAATACAATTATATTTAAATAATTATTTGTATTATTTTTATTAATTTATTCAAAAAATAATTAAATTTTGAAGCTAATTGGTATAAAATATTACCTATATAAAACTAAGAAAAATTTTTATTTGTATAAGAATGAGCCTAATAAATAATTATTTTATTTAATATATAATTAAGAATATTTCTTTCTTTGTTAAATTAGTTATAGTTCAAATGACATAGTCTTTATATTCACCTAAGAGTTGGTAAAAAAAAAAGAATATTTTTTTTTATTAACTTTTTTAAACATTAATTATTTATTTTACATACAATATAGAAATAAATGAATATAATATTTATTGAGTAGACGCAGTTACGTAAAAAAATTTTATTGTCATAGTATTTGAACCAAAGAAAAAAAAAGTATTATTTTAAGAAAAACTAATAATATATTTTTAATAATATTCTTAATACAAAATAATAAATTTTAAATATTTTTTTAAATAATATATATTAACTAAAATAATATAATTATCCCAAATAATATATTATAAATATAGTAAAATGACATATTTCAATAAAAAAATTGTTAATAAAAACTTATATGAATTTTTGTTTCGCACAAAATAAAATTATTATATGTTTGTTTGCTTTTTACGTTGTATATATGTTTTTTTAATTAAATTAGTATAATACAAAATCTTTTATCATTCTGTTCATATTTAATGTTTTAATTTTATTTCTCACAAAATAAAATTATATATATATAACACAAAATTTTTTATCATTGTGTTTATATTTAATATTATAATTTTATTTCACATAAAACAAAATTTATTTAAATTTTAATATTATATACATAATATATATATATATATATATATAACACAAAATTTTTTAGCATTTTGTTTATATTTAATATTATAATTTTATTTCACACAAAACAAAATTTATTTAAATTTTAATATTATATACATAATATATATTTAATATTATTTTTTTTAAGATTCTAATATATCTTTTTTTCTAAATTTAGTACATGAATTTTCAATTTATTTTTTATGTATTATTTATTTTAATTTTAAAGTCCAATAATTTTTTTTACAAACATGTTGTTTTTAATATTTATATACTATTTTTTTATTTTGAACTTCAGCCCAATACCTGAGACTTATAAAAAAAAATCTAAAACTTATCAAAAAATGATTAACCTGATTAACAGGTTACCTTTTTAAATCCAGGTCATTCAAATAAAATATAATAAATGAAGAGTTCAGATTTACAAATTCACAAGGTGTACAGCACTCCATACTTAGCAAGGAGCGTTTAAGGATGACCCTAATAGAACATGAAAGTCAAAAGTGCGGGAATAGTTGTCAATGATAGCAATACATTATCAAGCCAAAAAGTGCAGAAAATAATTGTTAATTGAATTTTTGGCAAACACGTTGACGAAGAAAGAAGTGCGTTTGAGCTTTTTGAAAATTTTACTTTTATTCTTGGTAATTTTTTTCTTTCTAAATGCAGAAATGATTCTGCCTCTGAACCCACGTTGAAAAGAAGCTAAAATTTGTAGCTTCTACTTTTCACGTTTATGGTTGCTAATTATCTTTAAAAAATTAGGTGAAAAAATTTCTTCTTTTTTTACTAACCTTACCCTTCATTTTTTTCTATAAAAAGGATACCAATAACTATAAGCTTCATAGTAGTTCTCTCTAGTTCTTTCTACTTTTTCATAGTTCTTTCTTTCATTTTTCTTTCAATCAAAATCGTTCAGATTTGTTTCAGTTACTAGTAAATTGAATATTTTAATTGTTTATTATTTTTAGTACTCATTTTCATATTTTAATTTTTAGTGTTACGATTTCTGATGTTATGTTTTTATATGTGTTTTTTTATCATTTCCTATACTATTTTTTATATGTATATTTTTTATGATTTTTTTTTATTTTTGTTTGACTTTGTTTATATGATTTTTTTATTTATTTTATTATATTTCTTTTATACATATGACAAATATTGTTGATTTTTTTTTGTTGTGCTATAATTTTTAGGTATTTTATTAATTTTTATAATTTTTTATTATTTTTTGTTCATATGAATTTTTTTTCTATCTTTTATTACATTGTATTTATGTTGTGTATGAAATTTTTTATTTTTTTATTTATTTTATTCATATGAATTTTATTTAGTTTTTATTGTATTTTTTTGTTCATATAATATATGTTGTTGGTTTTATGAAATTTTTATTATTTTTTATCTGTATGATTTTTTTTTTATTTTCTATTCTACTCTATTTTTGTTTTATATTAATTTTTTATTTTTTATTTTGATTTTGTAAAATTTGTAATTGTAATTATTATTTACTACTTACTACGTCAAAATTTTGTATAATATAAACTATGATCCTATAAAAAAAGACAAAATAAATAAAAAATTAATTATAAATAACAATAGAGCCATAAATAGTGAAAATTTATAGTATAAAATAATACTAAATTAAAGAGTAAGGATAATATTAGAAAAATTATAGAATATTTTTTTTTGTTTAACATTATAAAATTTATAATACTCA
>NC_029788.2:11524581-11537811 GCF_000816755.2 Arachis ipaensis
GGGTAATATTAAAAAATTATAGAATATTTTTTTTTGTTTAACATTATAAAATTTATAGTACTCTCTTTCATATTTTTTTATTGTATTTATTTATTTATATAATAAATATTTTTTATATTATTTTTGTTAGGTTCTGTTTTTCCATGTATACAAAAAAAATTTAAATTGATGTCTCTTTTAGTAATTTTTTATCTAAAAGTGATTTTAAATAGTATAATTCAAACAACATTTATTTTGCTATAATCAATTTTAATACAAATATTATCAAACATAAATCACGTTAATCCAAACTTACTTTTCATCAAAATCAATTTTGTAAAATCAATTTTATGCAAACGTGTGAAATCCAAACACACACTAACACATTGTAGGATTCACTGTCAATTAACATTAGATTATTCTGTAACTAGAATTTTGGACAAAAATTGTGAATAACTAGTTCATTCCTTCTTACAAAACACTTCGAAATCCAAAATCATTCTTAGTCTCCCTAATAGTACAAAGTAAATAGGAAATCTTAAATAATTTTTAAGAAGGCTGAATTAAAATTTGTATTTTATTATCTATTTTTTAATTAAAGTTCTTTATTTTTTTATAAATTTTTTATCATTTTCATCTTCTAATACTTTATTTTAATTTTAGCATTTTATTTTTCTTTCACAAATTGCATGTTTTCTTTTTATTTTTTTAATTTTTTTTTTGTTTACATCATCACTAAAATTGGAATAATGAGACACCAACAAGAAAATGTCCATTTTTTCTTTAAATTAAAATTGTGAAACAAAACTAAAAAATTGTTAACTTATTTACTATTACCATTGAAACAACAAATTTAATAAAACAATCAATATATTTGAATTGATACAATATTTTCTTTAAAATAAATATAATATCTGTTACATCTCTAACATCAAACATGACTCATCCTCTTTCTTCCATTGTTAACTCAAAATAAAATAAAAAAATATCTCATCAAACTGAGTTTGCTTTCTGCCTCAGATAATATTTAAATTTTACAAATAATCTTAAATCAATCAAATTCTACTCAATTTTATTACTTTGGCTAAGTTTGCTTAAGTTTTTTGCTAATGAGTTATAGCTCAAATGACATAATCTCTCCATACTTATCTAATAAATTACGGGTTCAAATCTCTTTATTTTTAGTTAAAAAAAATTTCTTAAACCAATTATTTACACAATTTAAAAATATGCATGGAGATAATGGTGACCTCCCATAATTTAGTATTGTCTTTCTTTTATACTAAATTGTTAGACTCCATTGACTATCATCGACAAACATATAACATAGAATTTCGTATGTACTGAAATTTTTTCTGAAATATTTATGTAATTTTTTTATGCAAATATTTCGTATATGTAAATTCTTTTTAAAGAAAATTTCTTCCATAAATTCTATAAAAAGAAAAAAATCTAAAATCTAAACTCCAATATTAATATATAATTGATACAAAATTATTCTAAATTTGTGTCTTAATATAAACCACTTTATTTTAAAAAAATTTGATTTCAAACATCTATTTAACATTTTTTTATTTTTACTATTTACTCGAGTAAATTTGTTCTTTTAGTTTTTTTCTTTCTTTCTAATCAAGAATTGTAAACTTGTTACTTTTTTTTGCACTGATTGATGTTACTTATTTTGTATTTGGATAACAAAAAAAGATATTTATCATCAAATTTTATGGACTCTACGATTTTTTTGGACATATTGATATTGTTTTATTTCCTTTTTAACCTAAGTCCAAATTTCATAACATAAACCTAACTTTTTTGGGGTTCAAATTCCACTTATACCGTTGCAGTAACATTCCAGTAAATTTTCCTACTTTACTCGGTTTCCACATTAATTAACTATTCTTCTGTTATAATTCTCTTGCCAAGTGTCCAATACTTATTGATCGGTCAACCTCCTAAGTCCTAACCACGCTTTTCCCATGCCACCATAGAATACAAAGCGATACTGCCTTGGTACTTGGCAGATGGCCTCTCTATTGATTAGCTGATTTTTTAATGAAAATAAATTTGGGGCTATTCAGCTTCTGTGCCTCGCTCTACGTCTCTAGTCTCTTTATATGAGTTTCAGTTGTGAAAAGATTAGACGGAAAGAAAGATCATAGAAATGAAGAAAGTCATAGCAGCCACAAGCCGAAAGCGTAAACAAGATCGCTCTCGCGCAAACAAAGAACAAGTTCCTGATGATGAACCTGTATCAGTCAAAGCCTCAGGTAAGAAAGGTTCTTCTACACAAGATAAGTCCTTCAGTTTCTCCCTTTCAGATCCAGACGTCCTTGATTGCCCCATTTGCTTTAATCCTTTCACCACTCCAGTCTATCAGGTATCTTATCCTCTACTTCTCTCTTTATTCCACTGTGAAATGGAAGTTATGATCCAATGACTTTATTTTCATTTCCATTGTGGTTGTAAATCAGTGTGAAAATGGTCATGTTGCTTGCTCTGTTTGCTGCTCGCGCATTCTTGAGAAAAAGTGTGCCTCCTGCTTCTTGCCAATAGGTTCCATTCGTAACAGAGCCTTGGAGAAAGTTCTGGAATCTGTTAAAGTGCCATGCGCTAATGCCGAATACGGTTGCACGGAAACACTCCGTTACAGTGACAAGTCTGGCCACGAATCCCAATGCAACTTTGTCCCATGCTCTTGTCCACACTCAGATTGTGACTTCGTTTCATCATTCTCGGATCTACCCGCCCACTATAGAACTGAGCATGGTTCGTCTGCCAGCGCCGGAGTGAGGTTTTTGTACGATAAGCCTTTCAAGGTCACACTGAATTCTGATGATGACGATGATGACGTCACTATACTTCAAGAAGTGAATGGTGGAAAGTTGTTCATAGTAAAGAATTTTGTGGCGGGTCTTGGAAATGCTGTCAGTGTTTTCTGCATTCAGCCAGAGTTATTGCCTAACTATCGGTGCCAAATTTCGGCCAAGTCAAATGGATGCAGTCTGGTGATGAATTCTTTTACAAAAAACACTCAAAACTCTGCTATGGCGACTATTCTTTCATCAAGGTTTCTGCTCATTCCAACTGATTATTTTGGTGCCGGTCAACCTCGCGCTTTTGAAATTTGCATATTTAGGTCATATGAGTAGAAGATGTTTTAGTGTTACTCAGCCTTTTTATGTTTTTTGTTTATTGCATTGGGAATGAGAAGACTTTGAATGCAGATATTATATCCAATGTATATTATCTAATCAGATAATGAGAACTTATATATATGACTACACTATTTTCAAATAATAGGATACTCTCTCTAGACATATATTGAGTCCAAATATCTAGTATCTAATCTAATAATATAGGAAGCTTATCACCTATTCCATGGTACGAATCTGTAACTTTTTCGGTCCAACTTATTTAATCATTCAGATTTAATATAAAAAATATTGTGAAAAATATGTTGTGAATGTGCAATTTGAGTGGTTTATAGGTGGTTTTTAACTGGTAGTTCCCTTATTCAATTTTTCTCTGATAACATTAACACTTGTAGAAAGATTTTTAAGACTTCTTTATGAGTCCAGTCATAGTTAAATAAATTATGCGAACCAAAACTGCGTATCACCTAATCTTTTTTTAAACGGGTCTTAAAACTTTTACAATATTAGCAATAACATATTGATTCAAGTAAAATATTAATATAAAAGACTGTGAAATCGCGTGAAATTAAAATATACTAATTTAAACATATATATATTTTGCTTCATTTAGTTTTTGTATAATCTCTAAAAATAACGTAATATATAACAATTAGAATAAGACTCTCACAATGGTAAATTTGAACTTAAGATTTCATATGTTTTTTTTTTAATTTTACATTATAAAAGTATTATTAGTATTTTATTTAAAGTCAAATAAAAAATATTTACATATTTGCTTACGTTAATTTGTGTATAATGTAACAAATAATTTTTATATTTAAATATAAAAAGATAACTTTAAATCATGGATATATTTTAGAATTTAACTGATACGTACAAAATTTTATATGTGCATTTAATCACAAATACCACATCATAAAAAATAATTACTATTTTTATTGATCGCGTGAATGGTTATCCAAAAAAATAGATGTTGGTTACACGAATGTGCAAAACATTTTATGCTGTCCGAGTATTAAAAATTAAATTCTATATTTTTTTGGTTTAATTATTTTGTCGATCCTTATAGTTTGAATTTTCAATTAAGTCCATATACTGTTTTTTCTTTTCGATTGAGTCATTATACCATATCAGATTTTATAATTAAGTCATTGTCGTGACAAAAATACTAGAATTAACATAATATTCAGAATGAATATGCCCAATATTTGACTTAAAATTTTATATAATTTAACAAAATATTCTATTAATTTTAACGTTTTTGTTACGGTAAAGACTTAATTACAAAATTAGTATTTTTGTTCATAATGTTATTTTTGTCCATATTGATTTATTTGTATTTTCTAGTGTTTTTATATAATAGATAATATAATTATCTAGTATACTCAATTATAAGTAGATAAATTTATTTTTATTTGTTGGTGTGAATATTTTTTTAAGATAATATTCTATGGTGTAATTTTAAATTTTAAAATTTTTTTAGTTTATGTTTGAAAATAATTAAAGAAAAGAGTTAAGAAAAATGATTGAGAATAAAAATACAAAAAATATAATATAGAAGTATAAATAAACTTTATTAATCATAATATATTAGAATGTATACTAAATAAGTATTTGTTGTTGTGTTAAAGCTAAACATACTTAGAGATACTACAATAAAAAATTAATATTATTGAAAGATAAAATTAAATTAAAATTTATTTTTACGTATTGTTTTTGTCCCTAACGTTTTTGTCATATTTAAGTCCCTAACGTTTTAAAATCGTCTCAATTTTGTCCCGCCGTCAATTCTATTAACGGATCCCTAACGGCAGGACAACATTGAGTCAATTTTGAAACGTTAGGGACTTAAATAGGACGATTGAAACGTTAGGGACAACTTTAAGACTTACCCCAAACGTTAGGGACAAAAACGATACTTTACCCTAAATTTTAAAACTATTGATGATAAATGATACTCATAAATAGATACAAATGTTTTAAATATTAGAATTTATATTTTTTAAATCATTACTAGGTTGAAATTTATTTATTTATTGCTTAAAAAATTATTGATAACTTTTCCAAACAATTAAGCCCGTTATTGAAAGCCAGCAATCCAAGGAGCAGCGAACCTCTTATAACTGCCCATTTATGTCATTTAATGTCTAATTTAGAGGATTTTATAGAGTCTTTTAAAAAGTTGCTAAACGATAAAATTAATATGGAACCTTTTGCTTATTGGAACAGTCATGTTCCATAAAAGTATTTGGAACACCTGATAATTTTCCAATAATAATATAATAGCAAAGTGTGAATAGTTTTGGTTTAACTGTAGCCAGTGGAATTAATTAGTTAAAAAAACAATTTTTTATTATCCTAATTTTTAGAATTTTAAATTTAAAAATAAAAAGAAATTGGTTTATATTATAGTTAGTTTCTTAGACTTTGGTTTAATTTGAATAAATAATTTAATTAAATTTTTTTTAAAAAATAAATAATAAATAATTATATTAAAAATAATTCATATTCCAATAAAAATACTTTTTGCTACGTCATGTCACATGTGATGTGTTTTAAAAAGGGGTGCATATATTTCTTTTTCGAGAAATAGCTAAAATTAGCCATTAAAATCAGCCATCAATATATTTGTGTATAAATATATGTGTGATTTAAGGAAAATGTTATTTATACACTAAAATCAGTTACCAAATATATTTATATATAAATACATGTGTGGTTTAATTTATTTTCAATGTGTATTTATATTCCAACATGTATTTTATACTAATGGCTGATTTTGGTGTACACATAGCATAAGCTGGCAATGGGTAGGGTAGGGTAGGGTTTAGACTCTACCCTAACCCTACCCGCGAATTGAAAACTTTCTTAAAACTCTACCCTATCATATTCGCGGGTTGAGAATCTCTCAACCCTAACTCTACCCGCACCCTAAAATTATCTAAACCCTACCCTACCCGACCTTACCTACAGAAAAATAAAAAATTTTCAAACAAATATAAAATTCAACCATTCCAAATTTCATACATATTAATAAAATAGAAAATAAAAAACTAAGTTCAAATTAAAATTAAAAACAATAAAATCTTAAAGAAATCCAACATAAAATTACAAATAATATGGTCATCAACGAGTTTAGTGATTATTTCAAATATTTATAAGAGGAAGATTGTGAGTTCAACACTCACTTTCTTCACTACATACATAACTTTTACATATATTTTATATAATATATTAGAGGTGCAGGTAGGGTACACCCTAAACCCGTACCCTACCATATCCGCAGGCAAATTCGTATCGTACCCTACCCTACCTAGGGTAGACAACCCTATCCGAACGGGTTTGTTCGGGTTGGGTACCCGTGGGTAGAGTATATATTGCCAGCCCTAACGTAGCATAACCTGTGGTTTAATTTATTTTCAATATGTATTTATATTTCAACATGTATTTTATACTAATGGCTAACTTTGGTAACTGATTTTAGTGTATATATAGCATAATCCTTCCTTTTTATTTTCATTTTTACAATGGATGAATTGAAAAACAACACTGCAACTAGTCTTAACTGAAAGGAGTGAACACCCATTGGGTTTCTACTACCCCGCGAAACCCCTCGTTAGACGTTACTGCATTTACTTTTTTCATTCAGCTTCTTAGCCTCTCTTTCTAGCGACGAGTGTCTATACATGAGTTTGAGTTATGAAGAGAGTAGACAGAATGAGATCATAGAAACGGTGAAAGCACAAGTCTCTAAAGCTACTAATGCAAAAAATAATAACAAACTTGTCACAGTCAAAGCAACAAGTAAGAAAGCTTCTTCTGTTGAAGATAGGTCTTTCAATATCTTCCTTTCAGACCTAGACGTCCTTGATTCCTTAATTTGCTTTGATCGCCTCATCATTCCAGTCTATCAGGTATGCTTCTTTCTCTCTCTCACACCTATTTTAAAACTCATCTGTTCTTGTCTAAATCTTATGCACGTTTTCATGTATCAGTGTAAAAATGGTCATATTGCTTGCTCTGTTTGCTGCCGTCGCATTTTTAACAAGTGTGGCTCATGCTCCTCCTTACTAATTAGTACGAAATATTGCAGAGCCTTGGAGAAAGTATTAGAATCCGTTAAAGTTTCATGTCCCAATGCCAAACACGGTTGCAAGGACACATTGCGTTACAGTGCCAAGTGTGGCCATGAATCCAAATGCAAATTTTGTGCCATGTTCTTGTCCACACACAGATTGCGACTCTGTTTCCTTGTTTTTGGATCTACCTACCTACTTCACAACTGAATATGGTTTCTCTGCCAGCGCCGGAGTGAGATTTTTGTACGATAAACCATTCAATGTGACACTCAAGTCTGAAGATGAAACTATTATATTTCAAGAAGACACTGGTAGCAAGTTGTTCATACTCCACAATCTTGTGATCGATCACGGAAATGCTGTTAATGTTTGTTGATGCATTCAGCCTGATTCAATGCCTAAATATCGGTGCCAAATATCGGCTAAGTCGAATGGATGCAGTCTAGATATGAAGTCTTTTACCAAGAACATTCAGAAGTCTATTATGTTCACTATTCTTTTGTCAAGGTTTATGCTGATTCCATCTTATTATTTTGGTGCTACTAGCTAGTAGGGATGGCAAACGGGTCTAAACTCGTCGGGCCGCCTCGCGTAACTTGCCATAAAAGGTGAGTCGGGGTGAAAAATTGGGGCCGTCAAAGAGCAAAAGCCCACCTAACCTGCAACGCTTAAACCGCGAGCTTTGGCGGGCGGGACGGGTTTTTCCGCTGGACTTAGTTTTTTTTGGTACGGGGTATTTTTGTAGTTTTTTTGGGCCAAAATTCAACTTTCCTCAACGCAACTTACAAGAGTATGAAGATGAAAATTGAAAATTGAGTGTTTTGGATTATGTTTATGTTATTTTGAAGACAATATTTATAATTATGTTTTGGATTATGTTTATTTTGTTTTGGAGAGAATATTTATAATTATGTTTTGGATAAAAATTTAGTTTATAATTATGTTTATTAAATTTTTATAATTACAAAAAATTTAATATTTGTGAATATAAAAAATATAATTTTTTATGTTTTTAGAAAATATAAATTTATTAATATGATTGTGAAATTATATATATTATTTAGTATTTTTTTTTTGGTAAACCAGCGGGGCCTAAGCCCAAGAAAAGAAAAAAAAAATAACTAGTTGGAGGGTTAGTGCCCCTGTTTACATCATTTATAAAGAGATATTTCATCTCTTCAGGTGGACTATCAATGAAATAAAATTCAAATTGTTTTCTTATACTAGCTTTGGCCAAGTGCTCAGCAGAGGCGTTGCCACTTCTATGTGTGTGCATGACTTTGATCTCCCAAAACTTATCCTTCAGTTTTGAATTTCTCTAACTAAGAAGTTGTAATTTTGGCTTTTTCTTCCTTTACTTATTTCTTTGTAAACTTCCAACGAATTAGTATCGATAATTATTCTCCTCATCTCCAAGTCCCATACTATATTGAGGCCATGAAAGATACCCCATAGTTCTGCTTGGAAGGCGTGATAATTTCCCAAATTTGCTATGAATCCTCCTACCCAATCACCTTCATGAGTCTGGATCAATCCACCACAACCTGCCGTCTTCATACTTTTTATTACTGATCCATCTGTATTCAGTTTCACCCATCCAATAGGGAGAGATTTCCATTCAATTTTTGTCTCTGCTATCACTTGTCCTCCTTTTTTCATGTTCAATTTCTTGAAAGCTTTCTTTGACTGATATATGACATTTCTAATGATCAAAACAGCATTTCGAGGTCTATCAAAAGGTGAGGAGTGAACTTCTTGGTTTCTCCATTTCCACAAATACCAACAAGTAATAAAGAATCCGTCTTTCCAAGAAAAAAGAGAAGATTTATCAATATTATTCTCCAGATTTAGCACTATCCAGTTATAGAGATCCGTGCCATAGAAAGTGGCTGTCACTGCTGAATTGATAATCTATTTCCATATGATTGCTATTTTAGGATAGTCTCTCATCACATGAATAATAGTTTCTTACTGGCTCCTGCGACAATTGGGGTTTGTTCCCATGAATTTTGCTTTTCTACTTGCTGTAAGTAATCAACCATGAGCAAGCTGCCATATAAAAATCTTCACTCGTTCTTGTCCCTTCCACTTCCATATGCTGCTCCATCTTATGTCATTATGAGTGTTATTGATCGGGGACAATTTCTTATAGGCCGAGGCAATTGAAAATATACCATTAGGTGTATGATTCTAGCATATCGAATCCGTGCTACTTTCATTGGGAGGAGGGATGGATTTAATTTTATCAATAATTAATGATGAGAGCAAATGACTAAGTTCCCTGAAATTCCAGTTATCATTCTGATTTACATATTTTGAGACAGTTTCATTCTCTTTTTTTCTTGGGATTGGATTGATGACAGCTCTGATTAAGGAATTTTCTTCTTTTACCCACTTGTAATACCAGAACAAGGTGCTTTTGCAGTTTCCAATAATTTTGTGGCAACTGTCTTGTAATTTATCCCATAGTTTTGTCATCTCTTTTCAAAGAGAAAAGTCATTTGTTCTGTAGGATCTTCCAACCTCATCTTCCCTTCCTTTTATATATTTATTGTATATTACTTGTGCCTAGAGAGAGTCCGGTTCAGTCCATAAATTCTAAATCATCTTCATAATGAAAGCATCATTAATAATGTCTAATTTTCTCATTCCAATACCCCCCATTTGTTTTGGCAGACACAAAGTATTCCAGCTCACATGGTGCATTTTTTTCTGGCCTTGTACTTCTCCCAAAATGAAGCTTCTTTGCATCCTCTCTAATTGTTGACAGACCCCTTTAGGTATTCTTAAATGCTGCATGTCAAAGTTTTGAAGTGGACATAGGATAGTCTTTGCAATATTAATTCTTTCCGCTAAGAATAAACATTGAACTTTCCATCCTTTTACTTTACTTTGCATTCTATCAATCACATTCTTGAACTTTTCTTTACCTTTTCTATGGTTTGTTAGTATAGCACCCAAGTACCTTCCCAAGCTTTGTTATTCTTGATAATGGCACAAATCAACGATGGCCTTCTGATTTGCTCTTCCTACATTGTTAGAGAATAAGATACGCTAATTTTCATATCAGACATTCGACAAAACTCTCCCATACATTCCAAGATGGTTTTCTCCTGTTCCTTGCTAGCTTCCCCAAAAACCAAAAGATCGTCAGCAAATAGGAGGTGTGAAATATGTGACCCTTCTCTGCTTATTTTCATCGGTCTCCATTGTTCCATCTCTACCTTCTCCTCTATCATTTGAGAGAGACGGTCCATAACAATAACGAAAAGGTAAGGAGACATGGGGTCTCCTTGTCTTAAGCCTCTGGTTGGGTGAAATTTCTTCGTTTTTCCTCCATTCCAAAGCACATTATACGAGACCGATTGTACACACCCCATGATTAGGCTGGTAAAGGATTCTCCCAGACCAAAGTCAATCAAACACTGTTTAAGAAATCTCCATCTAAGCCTATCATACGCCTTTTCAAAGTCATGTTTAATAGCCATAAAGTCGTGTTTACCTTTTGTCTTCTTCATCACATGTATAAGCTCTTTCGCAATCAATATATTATCATGAATCTTTCTCCCGGGAACAAAACTTGATTGAAAAGAGGCAATTATGTCTGTTAGAGCTGTCTTTAATCTCTCAACTATGATCTTAGAAATACATTTGTAGCTCACATTGCATAGAACAATTGGCCTGAATTGTGTGATATACTCCAGGACTTTCACTTTTAGTATAAGTGTTATAAAAGTAGAGTTAATCCCTTTTATTAGTTTCGCGTCGACCCAACAATCTCTAACCAGCTGCAAAACGCTGTCTTTGATGATTCCCCAGTGCTCTTTGTAGAAAAGAGATGGAAATCCATTTGGTCCCGATGCTTTAAGAGACCCAATGTTGAAGATTGCATCTTGAATCTTCCTCTTCGAAGAGAATTTTATACAAGCTCCTCCCTATCTCATCTTCTAATATGGGGTAATCAAAACTACAATAAAAGCTAGCAGAGCTATAATTTTTTTCAGAGTACAAGGCCCGAAAAAAATCAACTACATGCTTGTCAAACATCTCATAATTCTCTATTCAATCACCTTCTTGATTCTTTAGCTTTAAAATTTTATTTTTTCTCCTTCTGATGACTGTCCTAGTATGGAAATACTTGGTATTACGATCACCATCTACTAGCCATTGGTCTCTTGATTTTTGCATCCACATAGTTTCTTCCTTATCCAGGATATCTTCCAGCTCCTTCCTTAGCTCTCTTTCCAAATCATCTAAGAACGGATTCTTACCATAAGAGGGAACCCTTTGAATTCCACCAAGTCTACTCAAAATCTTTCTTTTTTGTTTTTCGATGTGTCCGAATACCTTGTTGTTCCATATTGCCAGATCCTTCATAAGTAGATTCAGCGCACTATTGAGATGAGTTTGCCCATTTCATTGGTGGGCTTAGCCCGTCAACCCGCCAATCCGCAATTAGATGGAGTGGGTGAAATTTTAGGACTGTCTCATTAGACGGAACGGAACGAATTAATTTGTCAAAGAGCAGACTTCTAATGGAACGGGACGGTCTTCCCTACTTGTCATCCCTAAGTACTAGTGAACCTTACAATCTTAAAATTTGCATATGTAGGTGACCATTTCAGACGTTTATATTTGTAATGCTCTAAGACAATAGTAGTTGAGACCTACTTACTTATTATATAAATTTCTATATATGAGTTATTCTCTTAGAAAGAATAAAAAAAATTATACATGAAAATTTTCACTATAGATAAAGATCTGTACACACTAATATATATTATGTTCTATTGTCACTAATATATATTATGTTCTATTGTCATTTATACTTTTTTTTTTGTTGCTAAGAATAATTTTTTTAGTGTAGTAGTTGATAATGATTCTGTATGTTATGTGACATGACTCTTTTAATTATGTAATAAAAAATAAGAGTTAAATTATTAAATTTGTTAAATTAAAACAACAAACTTACAAATGACAATGTCTATTCATTTTTTTTTCAAAATTTACTTTGAACGTTCTAACAAAGGGTGAACAAAAAAAAACTTCATTTACTTAATTTGTTAAATTATTAAATTTTTTTAATTTAATAAGTTTAATAATTTAATTTTTATTTTTTTATTATATCATAAAAATAAGAGTAAAGTATCGTTTTTGTCCCCAACGTTTGGGGTAAGTCCCAAAGTTATCCCTAACGTTTCAATCATTCTATTTAAGTTCCTAACGTTTCAAAACTGACTCAATGTTGTCCTACCGTTAGGGATCTGTTAACAAAATTGACGGCGGGACAAAATTGAGACGATTTTGAAACGTTAGGGACTTAAATAAGACGAAAACGTTGGGGACAAAAATGATACATAGAAATAAATTTTAATTTTATCTTTCAATAATATCAATTTTTTACTATACATAGTATTCAGTTATTTTTTAATCACATCTAAATAAATTACACTTAATCATATTACTTTTATTTTAAATAAATTAATTTTTTTATAATTTTACTCTTAAAGATTTTTAGTTATCATGAAATGTTTGTATAATGACTAGTATATAAACTTGCAGAAAAAAATAATATATATACAATAAAATATAAATTATACCTTTTGTCTCTAATGTATCAAAATTCTTTAAAATTATAAAAAAATTAATTTATTTAAAATAAAAGTAATATGATTAAGTGTAATTTATTTAGATGTAATTAAAAACTAATTGAATACTATGTACAGTAAAAAAATTAATATTATTGAAAGATAAAATTAAATTAAAATTTATTTTTATGTATCGTTTTTGTCCCTAACGTTTTCGTTCTATTTAAGTTCCTAACATTTTAAAATCGTCTCAATTTTGTCCTGCCGTCAATTCTGTTAACCAATCCCTAAGGGTAGGACAACATTGAGTCAATTTTGAAACGTTAGGGACTTAAATGGGAGGATTGAAACGTTAGGGACAATTTAAAACTTACCCCAAATGTTAGGGACAAAAAAAATATTTTACTCTAAAAATAACCACATCACACA
>NC_029788.2:11537843-11554755 GCF_000816755.2 Arachis ipaensis
TGAGAAATAGAGATTGAAATAAAAATAAAGCTCTAATTTAATTTGCACAAAAAATAAAATTAGAATTAATTAATTGAAATAGGATATTTTAGATATAAAATATTATTAAAGTTTCAATTTTCATTCCTAAAAAATTTTAATTTGTTATGTCTCTATTTTTTGAAAATACTGAAATATGAAATGTTAGAGAAAAACGCTATCTTGTTCTTCTTTGATTTATTTATTTATTTATTTATTTTGTTTTTGCTTCTTCTGTATGCCAGTTTCGATCCAAGGACCTTATGGTTAAGAGCAATGCTAATAATAACCCTCAAGTTCTTCTTTGATTTATAGACTGCAAAGTGCAAAACTTAAAAGCTTTATTTTTTTGGTAAAACAAAACTTAAAATTTTAATGGGCTTTCAATTACATTGTTACCTTTTGGGCTGAATAGTGAAGTAGAGACCAACGAGGAAGATCCCGGTCCGTTTCTGTTGTTAGGGTTCTTCTAACAAAAAACAAAATAGCTGTTACTCTGTTAGGGCTCTGGCCTCTGAATTGCCCTTTCATGGTAAACGACTAAACGCGATAAGAGAAGTGAAGTAGCAAGAGCAAGAACAAGAACAAAGAGGAGTTCGTACATCGCAGTGCCTCCTCCGCATTTCCGAAAGGTAAGCACATGACAAAAATGCTTCTTTATTTTTTCGCACTGTTACATTTTCTTCCAGTTTTTGATACAATGAAATTCATTATTACAGTGTAATTTTCATGTCGTGTTAGTTTAATTGCTGCTTGATTTCATTTCCGATTTGGGATTAAGCTAGCGTTTGCCTTTGTTTTTGTGATTTATTTGGTTGCTGTGATGAATTTTTTATTTAATCAAAGCATTTGGAATGATGCACGTAAGCTGTTTGATGAAATGCCTCGCAAACAAGATGGGTCATTCCCGTCCCCGTTAGTATTTTAGTTGGTCTGCTGCTGGATTGTACTGTTAGTTGGTAATTGGATTTACTTGTGCTTTTTGAGCTGCCCGGAGATTCATGTAATTTTTCTTCGTTCTTAATGTTCTCAGTGTAATGTAAATTTTCAGATCCCTCAAGACTTAATTTTAGTTTGCTGAGTGAATGATTTTGTGGTTTTTTATTATATGGGACATTAGTCATCTTAATAAAATGGATCAATTATCCTGAACAGTTTTTGGAATGTTATTATGTTAACGGGTTGATATTGTTAGTTTGGATTGAGACAATTTGGACTTATCATGAAGAGTTTTTGGAATGTTATTATGTTAAGATTACGGACCAATTAGTTAGTTGGTCCTGCGAGATTGCCAATGAAAACAGGCTGATTGGTTAATGATTTCTGATTTTCTTTTTCTTTTCTTTTTTTTTTTTTGGGTGATCTCTGGCATGTACGATAGGTTTGCTTGTTCTTTCTTTGGAGGTTCGATCTGTTTCTCTCTTGGATGGTGAATGGGGAATTTGTTAATTTTCCGGTTATGTTTGTTTAGTGATTGGTTGTTTGTATGCAATAGTTATTGCACAGAATAATCCTTGAGGTCATATCTGTCTTGATGAATGGTAATTTATTGAAGTGAAGTTGGACTTTCTTTTCTATATGTCTTGCATTCTTGTATATTCATTCTCTTTTTTATTTTCTTTTTTTTTTTGTTTGAAAATTGTTCTCTCTTGTTTTTGGATCGATAGTATCATTATGATTGCTGTAGTTCATTGCTAACCGGAAGTATATGCTGATAAAATGCAGTATGTGGTGCTCCTATTTAAAAAAAAAATAAACATAAAAGTTTCAACCTAATCCAATAATGCATGTAATTAGATTCAAGTAATCAACCACTCTTGTCAATTTTTGGGAGTTGATGTGTGGTTTGATCACATTTAGGTCAAATAGAATGCTTTTGGACTATATAATATTATCTCCCATTTCTAATTTTAAATCACAATTGAGCGTTGAGGTTAAATTGTTTCAGCAACATTTTCTACCATTTTCTGCATTTCCAGCTTTTTACGATGAACTCTTCTGTATTAAATATTTGAGTGAGAGCATTTATGAATTATTTGTTGTTAAATTCATTAGCTTATTTGTTCATTGCTCAAATTTGTGTAGCCTTGTAACTAAAAAGAGTGGTTCTGATCTTTGGAAACTTTATTGTGATGGGAAATTGCTTCAGGGGGCTATCTTTGTGGTGTAAGTGTATAACAACTTTGCTAAAGGGCATCATTTCTCAATATTTTGATTTGATTTGATGAATCACTGGTTTGATTGAACGAAGACATGAGATTTACCCACCTTTCTAGATTAATTTGCCGCATCCCTCGTCATACATCTAGGCCTTTGCAATGTCGTGCCTTCCAGGCTGATGTTGTTTCTGGAGATTCCAAGGCCAAACCAAAAAGGTACAAAATTCCTCAGTTTTATGATCCTTATGGCCCTAGACCTCCACCTTCAGAAAAAATCATTCAGCTTGCAGAACAGATTGGAGCATTGCCTGAAGAAGAGCGCAGTCAAATTATGCCTATGTTGGTAGAAAGATTAAAGCTTCCAAAGTTGCAGTCAATTTCAACAGATGGCCTGGACTTGGGTCAGCAAGATGGTGCAGCTGGAGTGCAGGTCGAGGAGAAAAAGGCAGAGAAAACGGCATTTGATGTTAAGTTAGAAAAGTTTGATGCAGCTGCGAAGATCAAGGTGATTAAGGAGGTAAGAACATTCACTAACCTTGGACTGAAAGAGGCCAAAGATCTTGTCGAAAAGGTGCCGGCTGTGCTTAAACAAGGAGTCACAAAAGAGGAGGCAAATGAAATTATTGAAAAATTAAAAGCTGTTGGAGGAGTTGCAATCATGGAGTAGAGGATAAACATGTTGTAATGTTGGTCAAGACAAATTTTTCTAGGCCTCCAATGTGTTTTTCTTTTTCTTTTTTTTAAATGTTATAATATTTTTTATGCATGAATGATTGAGGGAAAAGCCCTAATGCATAAATTAGATTCAACATTACGATGTAGACATGTAGTTGTTGAATGATCTATTTGTATCATTTGTTCTTTTGTTAAATTTCTGGTTAATCACTATAGCGCTTATGACTGCCTTACCGGTTTGACATTACTAAATTTTCAGTTGAGCTTTTTTGTAGAAGTTTGAAACTCGTGGTTGACCGAATTTGCATACCATATGCAATGTTTATAGACATAAAACCTAATATCCATGTTTATCAAATTTTGCATACCATACACAAGTTCTGTTTCTTGTTTTGATCTCTATAAAATTTTATTTAGTTTTGTTTTGCTAAAAAGTTTGAAACGTCTCTATTGACAAAATCTAAAATAGAGAAGTTTTAAATTTTATTAGAACAAAATGAAAAAATTATAGAAATCAAAATAAAAGATAAGTATTTTATAGACATTACAATCATATTTAACCAATGTTAATAATAATATCAAACTTAAAATATAAAAGCAAAGGAGTTCATTTATAAAGAATAAATTACTAAATGTGATGTTGATAATTTTATCCAAAAATAATAATAGTTATATTATGTGTATATTAAAAATCAATTACATGTATAAAATATATATTACATGATGATTAATTTGGTGATTGATTTTTACTATGTTTAAAAAAAATCATTATCTTTTACATGCTACATCTGATATGATATTGAAAATGAAAAAGAAAAAAAAAACATTAGTAAAATAATGAAATTAATTGTTCAGGATTTTGTTTCCTATTTTGATTTCATACCAAATACATCCTTTGTTAATTTTTATCAGTAAAGTTTTGAAGAATTACAGCATGCCACATCTAATAACATGCAAAAGCATGTCAGTGAAAGCAACACAGAAAGAAGAGTGGTGAATTCAAGCAGCATCAGATCTACCTAGAAGAACATTCCCGAGAATCTTAATTCTTAAACAAAAACAAAACAATAAAAAAGGAAAATCTAAAGATGGGGCCATAGAAAAAGGTGTAAGCAGAAGAAGGAAGCACGTGTCAGTCACTAATAATAAATAAACAATTGCATTCGTTAAAGTAACAGATAACTGGGTGTGTCACACTTCAAATCTTAGACGTTAGGGAAAAAATAAAAAAGAAGAACACAGTACAATATTGCAACAGACACATGTACAGTACAACCTGCTTTTCCTTAAAACCTCCGAAACCTTGCTTTCCATTTTACAGTTCTTGAATTTGAATCATTTCTACTTCTCTCTGGCTTTGAGACTGTTAAGAAAAAGGTGAAGTGAAATTAAAAAAGATGGTTTCTTCTGATGGAAGTAGAGGCAGTGTGGGTGGTGGTGGCAACCCAATCAAGAAGGTTCTGGGTTTAGGGTATTGGGTTCAAGGGTTCAGATGCTTCCCATGGCTGGCAGTGAATTTCTTCCTCAAGGATGGACTCAATGTGGACCCTTCAAAACTCCAAATTCTCCTGAATTCAGCTAATCTTCCAATGGTTGGGAAGCCCTTATATGGACTTGTCTCTGATTCAATCTACATCTCTGGCCAGCATCGTGTTCCCTACATAGCCCTTGGAGGTAAGAACCCAATGTCAAATTGAATTCACATACCCTTTTGCTTTTTCTATCTGATTTTTATCACACTAACTCCAAGTTGTGCAATTTGTTAATTGGGATCTTCAATCATTTATTTTTGATTTCTTGGTATTAGGGGGAAGAGAGAGAATAAAAGAGATTGCATTCATGTGATTGTTATTGTCATAGGAATTGACTGAAACCACCTTGGATGTGGTCTTTTGTGGGCTGCTTTGGAAAAGCACTACTGCATAAAGAAAAAAAGGAATGGAAAAAAGCATTAGGATTAAGATTCCTGACTTGAGAAACTATTTGTGTGAAAGAGTTATCTTTGCTTCTCTTTGGCCTTTGTTGGAACTTATTTGACATTATCTCTTAAATTAAATCTGAACTTCGTTGCTGTTTATATTAAGGTCTTTTAATACAGCCAGATATTGCAATGTAATTAGTCCTAATAATACTCAAAAAGGTGTTATGGTCACCTCATCTATTGTTTGCTGCATGGCAGAAAGAGAATTTCCTGGATTCTGGAAACAATCCAGGTTCTGGCCTCAAACACACAACTAATTGATACTAGATTGTAATAAGGCTTCTTAAATCCCACAGGGTTAGCTTTCTTATGAAGGAGATCTGAGGAATCACAATTATTTAGATTCTTGTATAGCACTCTTAGCTTGTTTGTGTCTCTGCGTGATTCATTCCATTTTTCTAATAAGATTAATGTATCTAAACCTACTCTCCTTTTCGCAGTTCTTTCTTATGTATGTTGAGGTAAACAATTAACCAATTTTATGACTAGATTAACCACTTGGCATATCAAGAATTTCTCCCGTTTTCAGTTTTTGGTGGAAATATCTTACTAATTTTTCTAGGTTGTTGAAATCAGAACTGGGGGAGTTGTTCATGATACTTCTATCCATTTATCATCTAAAACTGCTGCCTTGATTTCTATTAGGATTTTTGGGTTGTGCAAGCATCTTCTGTCTTGGATAAAATGTATATAGTTTTCAATTGAATCGATCAAAAGGCATTCGCACTTGTTGCTTTAAGGATAATCATATCTATCTAATCTTTGAATTATTCCCATTGTAGTTTGTTGTTTTTTAAGTTTTTACCGATGATATAACTAATTTCTAAATTCCCATTCATTTGTATATGCAGCTTTCTTGCAGGCATTGTCATGGCTAGTCATAGCAATCTATCCGTCAAGCATGTCGATTTTCACAATATCTGTATACCTCCTCCTTAGCAATCTTGGTGCTTCTATAGCTGAAGTAGCAAATGATGCCATTGTCGCAGAGATGGGTAAACAACCTCCTCCATCAACCAAGAGCTCTCAGTCATCTTCCTCAGGAAGCCTCCAATCATTTGTTTGGATAGCCTCCTCCATAGGAGGAGTCCTTGGAAACCTTGTTGGCGGCATGTTTATTGGCCGGTTCTCCCCACAATCAATGTTTCTCGCCTTCGGATTACTACTCAGTCTCCAATTCTTTATAACCATTTCTGTTTCTGAAAGCTCTCTTGGTCTCCCAAAGAGTACATCTGCAGGGATAAGGAAACAATTCTCACAGCTATTGGTTGCTTTAAGAAAGCCTGAAATCGCTTACTCGATATCTTGGTTCGCGGTATCCTATGCCATTATTCCTGCACTCACAGGAACCATGTTCTTTTACCAGACAGAGTATTTGAAAATCGACTCGTCGGTATTGGGAATTTCAAAGGTGGTTGGCCAGGCAACAATGCTTTTATGGGGGATCATATACAACCAATACTTAAAATCTATTCCATCAAGGAAACTAATATCAGCCATTCAATCCATGATGGCAGTTTTCATGATCTCAGATTTCTTGTTTGTGAGAGGCTTCTATAGACAAATGGGCATGCCCGATTCGCTCTATGTTGTGATGTTCTCTGGATTCTTGGAAGTTCTCTACTTCTTCAAGGTTCTTCCATTCAGTGTGTTGATAGCACAGTTGTGTCCACATGGATGTGAGGGTTCTATAATGGCATTTCTTATGTCTGCTGTGGCACTTGCATTCATTGTAAGTGGATATCTTGGTGTTGCATTGGTGTCATGGATCAATATCACAGGAACTGATTTTTCAAGGCTTCCAATTGCACTTCTGATTCAAGCGGCATGCACATTGTTGCCAATCTTTTGGTCATCTTGCATACCTGATGATCTAAAACCAAAAGACAGGAAGAAAGACTAACATACTTTGTATACTTGTAGCACCTCAAACTATAGGATTCATTTTGAAAAACTTGGTATATTTGATTGCAGAATTCACCAAATAGGAGAATGCTTTGGTGGTTATTATTAATTCTTCTTTTTGTCATTTTTATATCGTGAAAAGTATAAACATTATTACATGGAAATATTAAAAGAAATTCTGATTTTTCTCCCCCTATCTATCATTGGATATTGAAGGGGAGTTTTGGAGTAACGGTTGAGTTGTTCTTGTGTGCTTTACGGGTTTAAGCCGTGGAAATAGTTGCTGTTACTGATGTAATTATCAGGTGCTGCTGTCACTTATATAATTATCAAGTTAGGCGTCGTAAATTATACCTTTTGGGAGTGTGTGGTTCAAGTATTACTTTGTTATTCAGATTTTATTTCTATGGGAATCAAATATACTCAGGGGGAAGGAAGAAATTGAAATGATGGTATTTTGATTCCCTATAATCAAACTTGTTTGGGAATAACTTTTCAAACTTTGAACCAAATATGGGAATATGATATTCCCATCTTAAAATTCGTAGGAATTATTTATAATTCTGCCAATCACACGCACCCTTTGAGTGCGGTCCTTTTTCAATACTGTGTTATTGAGTTACCAGAAGTATATGGTGATAAAATGCAGTATATGGTGTTCCTTATTTGAAAAAAAAAATAAAAATAGAAGTTTCAACCTAATTTCCAATAATGCATGTAATTAGATTCAAGTAGTCAACAACTCGTCAATTTTTTTGTGTTTGCTCAGTAACCGGCTGTTTTGTGCTCTCCTGCATTTGGAGTTGATGTGAAGTTGGAAAAGTTTGGTGCAGCTGTAAAGATCAAGGTGATTAAGGAGATAAGAGCATATTCACTAATCTTGGAAGAGGAGTCAAATGAAATTATTGAAAAATTAAAAGCTGTTGGAGGAATTGCAATCATGGAGTAGAGGATTAACATGTTGTAATGTTGGTCAAGACAATTTTTCTAGGCCTCCAATGTGTTTTTCCTTTTTTTAAAGTGTTATAATATTTTTTATGCATGAATGATTGAGGGATAAGTCCTAATGCATAAATCAGATTCAACATTACCATGTAGTTGTTGAATGATGATGTATTTGTATCAATTGTTCTTTTGTTAAATTTTCTGGTTAATCACTATATCGCTTATGACTGCCTTACCGGTTTGACATCATTAAATTTTCAGTTGAGCTTTCTTATATAAGTTTGAAAGTTGAAACTCGTGGTTGATATACCAAATTACCATATGCAATGTTTACAGAGGTAAAACCTAACATCAATATTTACCAAATTTTGCATATCATATGCAAAATATCTGTTTGTTGTTTTGATCTTTGTAAAATTTTACTTTTAGTTTTAATTTGGTAATAAAATTTAAAATGTACCTATTGACAAAATCTAAAATAGAGGCTCTTAATTTTATTAGATCAAAATTAAAAAAAAAAAGAAAAAGTGTATAGAAATCATAATAAAAAATAAGCAATTAACCTTTACATCTAAGTCATTTAACTAACTAATTCCAACCAAGTAGTTTTAACCTAATTTACCTCCACGTGCCACTACCTCTAACAAACTTTTAATTTAACGCGCGAATATATATAACTGCTTTTTTATGCGGATTTCGTTTTCTTTTTCGAAAATTTTCAACGTTTTCTGTGTTTTCTATATTCTTTACATTTTCTACATTCTTTTTGTTCTCTTCCTTCTCTGCGTTCTCTTCTTTTTCTGTGTTTTCTGTGTTCTTTTTGTTCAAGACCAATGCTATTTTATTTGATTTGAAGTTTTGAAACATTTCGTTTTCGAAGACAATGAATGATTCAAGTTCATACGATCAATTGAATTAGGGTGAATTGGATTATTGTTTTGAATCGAATCAAGTGGCTGAGGTGTGATTCAAATCTAGTTAATGTAGTTTGTTAGTAGTTTATGATTTTGTGGTTGAATAATTTTGTTTTTGTTTGTAAAAATTAATGTTCATTGTTGATGGTTTGAATTTGAATGTAATATAAAAGTTTTGAATCTGAATTATTATTTTAATGAATCTGTTTTGTTCCCAATTTCGGTGCATTTAGAATTATAATTTGGTTTATTTTAAAAATGCTTTCAGTGTATTTATAAGTTCAGACTGTCAATGCAAATTGGATTATTTTGAATCGAATTAAATGATTGGGGTGCAGTTTAAATCTAGTTAATCTAGTTTATTAGTAGTTTATGATTGTTTTTGTTTGTGAAAATTATTATTCATGATTGATGGTTTGAATTTAAACGTAATATAGGAGTTCTATTCAACTCATAAATCGAATTTACTTCATTGGAATTACTATGGTGGTGTAATTCGAATTATGAGGTGCAATAATACTACGGACTAATTAAAAACTATTTGTATTGGATTATTATAGATGGGTTAATATCATGAGTATTTTGAATTCCATTCTTTGGTATTTTGATTTTTATTATTTTTTATTAATTCGAACCATATTGATTTTATTTAGGGGCAATGCTACGGTGATGATGCGTATTTTTTTTATCATGTGATGAATGGAGTTGGCATGGTAATAATAAAGACACGTTAGTATAATATCTTATAACATTTATTAATTGTGTTTTGTTTAACCACTTTAGTTAATTATGGGGGTGATGGCCATTATTGATGAGTTCTGAAGATGCACTTATTTGTTGGTAAAAAAAATGTGGAGCACATGTTATAACCCACAACAAAATAAATCAGAGGGGTGAGCACGGATAGCGGGTATCTGATTACCGAACCCGAATCGAACCAATTGAATTGATTCTGGAACCAAACCAAACCAATAACCTTTGTTAGTGATTGATTCGGATATCAGTTCTGGGGGTGCGAAATTCGAACCAACCCGTAAACTCGATCATATATTAATTAAATAAAAAAATAAAAATATATATGGCCTTTTAGTGAGATTATTCACTATTAATATGTTTGGATTTTAATGAGTTTAGTTTTTAATGTATTTGGTATTTAACATGTTTAGATTATTTATATTAATGTTACATGTTTATTGTACTTATTGAATTTTTAAGATAAAAATTTGGTTTTTTTATGAATTTCAAAGTCATCGGATATCCAATTACTCGAACCGAACCAATCCGTTCTTAATCGGTTTGGTTTGGTTTGGGTACATGCACAAAAAAATACAAATTCAAACCAAACCGAACCAATTATATTTTGATCGGTTCGATTCTAATTTCACCTTAAACCCGAACCAAACAGACCCATGCTTATCCTTAATAAATCACTCCAGAACACATTAATAATACTGAATACAAAAAAGTTATTTCATTAAAAATTTTTAATTATGACCACAATAGAATAACCCATAATATTTTTAAATAAAATAAAGGTTAATACATATTTTTTGTTCCATGTATAAGGATGCCATCAAAATAACTTTCTAAAAAATATACTCAAATATGAGTTACTTAAGCCACATTTATTTTTTCACTTACAAAGATTACTTTATTTATTTAACAATCATAATTTTTTGTCCATTTTTTATTAACCAAGATTGGCACACAAGTTTTATACAAAACTTGTCGAAAAAAATAATTATACATTAATTTTACAAAATTAGATAAAATATGTATGCACGTATACAAAGAGTTTGATTTATATGAGTACTGAATAAGTAAAGTAATTATATTCACATATTATTAATTAGAAAAAGTCCAGAGAATTAACTACAATTTAAGCTAATTTAAGTTAATTTTTTGTATTTTTAGTTTTGAAATTCAAAAAATTAAAGTAGTTTAAAGTTTTCTTTTTGTTTTTTATAATAAATCTCCTATTTTTTAACTAGTTGACTTTAGTTGGTTATTTTTTTTAGTTAATTTCCTAACGAAACCAAATTAATTAAAATCAAATATTTGAACTAATTATTTATAACATAAGTGAAAAAGGTTAGGGGTGCACATGGGCCGGGTGAAGCCGGGTTTGATGTGATCCAGATCCGACCCGAAATATACACCGGGTCTATTTATTAGACCCGAACCCGGCCCTAGACCCGATGAAACCAATACACTTTCGGGCCATCATTATACCGGGTGAAAACCGGGCCGTTAACATTACATTACGTTGATACCTTCTTGTAAGCTAGCATGTAAAAATATCCAAATTTCCAAGACTCCAATCATTATTTAACATGGTAAAATTCACTTAGAAAAATATAACAAGAACCAACCCTTCTTCAAAATTAAAGCATAACCACAATCAATACTAATATTGTCTAATAATACCAAATATTTAAATCAATACAAATAACACAATATTATGCATTAGTCTAAAGTCTTATGCATTCTAAACATAAAACATTAACTTATAGTCTTATAATGACTATTAACACAAAATATTAAGATTTACAATACTAAAATTCCACATAAGAATAGTCATGATCCATCACTAATAACACAAAATATTAATTGTGTATGATGACCGGGTCACCGGGCCGACTTCGGGTGACCCGAGCTATGGCCCGGACCCGACCCGAAATAATGACCGGGTCTATTTTTGAGACCCTTACCCGACCCTAAACCCGATGAAATCACACCAAATTAGCCCCAAAAGTGTTCGGGATCGGGCCGGGCCTTCGGGCCGGGCCGGGTCTGTGCACCCCTAAAAAAGGTAATATAATAACCGCTTTTCAATTACGTTGTAAAATTAAATAAAAGTGTAGAAAAAAGATGTGAGGAGATTGTGATAACGCCATATTATGATAATTAATTGTTGTTAGATGAAGAGTAGGTGAAATATGAAAAATTAAACCATGAAAGCTAAGAAGAATTATAGGCGTGGTTGGTGAGGAGATAGTAATGATGATAAATATAAAGAATGGTTATGAAATACATAGGGTTGGAGATTGTTTAATTTATCTTTTTTTTTAAGAAAAAAAAAAGAACAGTTTGAAAATTAAAGAAGATAGTATAATACTGTTCATACCCTGACCCAACACTAAGGCCCAGGATCCAAGAAAAAATGCCAAATCCAAAAGAGTTGAGCCTTTCGTTACACCGACCAGATATCACGAAGTCGGCTATCTTCACGACTTGCTCTAAAGAAGTCGGTACGAGGATTAGCTGGCAGATAAACCCTCCCTCAAGAGAATAACTGTCCCTAAAATCTCTCTAACCACTTCCAGGAGCCATATCTTAACCTCCCAAAGATAAAGGGACGGTTACCCCCCTTGAAAGGTGGAACTACTTCAACGGTGGTTATGGGTTTATCCCTATAAATACACTGACACTTCTCAGGTATCTCAGGAGCCTAATACTCTCTAGACCTGTTTTGCTCCCTTTGCTGACTTTGGCATCGGAGTGTCTTTGCAGGTACCACCCCCCTCACCTCTCACGAACAAGTCGGACGGAGCCCGGGGATCGTCAACCCACTTACAGGCCTCCTCTTTCATACGTTTGGGCCAACCAATACCATCTAGCCCATTAATCTCTGATTACCCATCGTAACATTGGCGCCGTTGCTGGGGACCCGAGAGATCAACCAGTGATGGCGGACAGATCCCCTGAGGAGGGTCATGTGGAAACAGATTCCGAACAAGAGAATCTGGATACCGGAAATAATGACGCAGACCTAACCCTCCACCAGGAAACCAACGATCAACACAGAGAGGGTACCTCCGGAGTCAAAACCCCGAAGGTGAATTCCTCAGAAGGCCGTGAATCGGAGAAGGACGGACAGTCCCACGCAACTGTGCTTATGGGATTAGTCCATGTCCACCAAAGTCGCTTGGAACAACTAGAACAGGAACGGGAGCGACAAAAGGAAATAGAAAAGCACCTAAGAGAGGAGATGGATCGACGAAAAGAGTTAGAGAAAAAACTCTTAAAGTTAGAATCCTCCCTCAAAGGTCGGAACTCCCGTGACGATAGAGAAGAGTCGCCCCTAGGAGGGGAGGATCCTTTTAGTGAGGACATAATGAGGGCAAAAGTTCCAAGAAGCTTCAAAAGCCCCGATATGGACCTCTATGATGGAACCACAGATCTGAAGCATCATTTGAGCAACTTCAAAAGTCGGATGTATCTGGCTGATGCTTCTGACGCAACGCGCTGCAAAGCTTTCCCGACCACCTTACAGTTAAAAGCGAACTCTACTCCCTGATGTACTCTTTTCCCAACTTCACGATTTTTTCCCGAAAATAAAGGGCTTTTTCTGGAGTAGGGTTTTTAACGAGGCATCATAGTAGAGGCTAAGGGAAAATAGGCTGTCAAAAACCCTTAGTAGCAAAAAGGTACCTCCCCAATAAATAAAGATCTTTTTCAATATCTCTTATAAGTTCCTTTTTGCTTTTTAAGTCTTTCTACGAAACGCGCCGACTTAAGCTCGACAAAGCGTGAAAATCCCATGGACCGACCTAAATGGTCGTTAGGATAAAACGACGAGGTACAAGTCGGTGTAAAGAGGTTACGAAAGTTGATCGTAAAAAACTCGAAAACATCTCGACTCATAAGTCGAAATCGAGTATAAAAGAAAACGAATCGCAAAAATAACCTAAGTCATAAGAACTCAATAAAACAAAATTGAGTACGAGGAATAACAAAAAGAGATTGAAAAACCTAGGGAAAAAGCTTAAAAGCTATCCTAGAACCCCTAAAACAAAAAGGTTCAGACAAGCCAAAGGAAAGGTTTTCAGAAAAGATCAAGGGGTCTTCGGAAAATAAAAATCAGAAAAGCATACACGCACAAGGTAACTTAAACCCTTATCCAAAAAAGGGTATTTATTTTGTTAACTTAAACCCTTATCAAAAAGGGTATTTTTAAATGTTTTGTTTACGGCCTTAAAAGGCCAGAAGAAATCGTTCAAACAAACACCACCACCAACAAACAAATATAAAGAGTTTAAAAAAGGGGGGACCCACAAGCCGGGCCCCCATATAGCCAATAAAATTATTTTTGCAGAGGAGTAGACGGATCACCACCAGAACCAGGGAGAGAAGTATCCATAGGAGTCGGAGAGGAGGAAACTTGGGGCTTTGAGGAACTCAGAGCATCCTTCGAACGAGGAGGGGACTCAATGATTCTTTGCCCCCGAGTCTTCAACTCTGACTCGGAGACAACCTGAGGAGCTGGGGGATAAACAATGGCCCCATCAATCACAACCTTGTCGGGATCTAAAGGGGAAAGATCCAGGTCGGGGGCAATGACCCCGACCTGCTCCTTAAAAATCCTCCAAGCTTCCTCAGATCCCTCAGCAATGGAGTCCTCCAACTCGGCGTAGGCAGTCCGAGTATTCAGCAAATCTTTTCTAACCCCTACAAGGTCCTCGAACAAGCTCTGGTAACTCTCCTGGGCAGTCTTCCTCAGGCCCACCTCCATGTTGCACTGAGCCTGCAGTTTGCTCTCCTTCTCCCGAAGGCTATCCATCTCCTCCCTTAATTTGGTAACTTCCTTCTTCAACTCCCTCTCATGCTCCTGATACATGAGAAGTCTTCCCTCTAGCTCTTCAACCTTCGAGGTCGAACCCAAAGAACTAAGAGGGGCCTTCTCAAAGATATCTAAGAGCTTGGTACAAACCCCCGCCGCCCTGATACTCTCCTCAGCCAGAGAGGTAAGGTGGTTCCGGACAGAAACATCATCCATACCTATACGAGTATGGGGATAGATGTATTTCCGGATGAATGCAGGAGCATCAATTTTAACCTCACCTCCCAAGGAAGAGCTAGGCTCCAAAGCCTTGCGTTTCTTCCTCTCTGGCTCAGGAGAAGGTCGGGGAGAGGGGGGCGGCTGAGAAGAAGCTGAAATCACAATGGGCTCTGAAGGAGTCCCCAAATTTCGGGGAGGAGAGGGAGGAGGAGAGATAACCGCCCTGGCACCACCAGTCCTGCCCGAGACCTCGCCTTAGCTTCTTGCACCCTCTGGTAAGACTCATTCGAAGTCCTCTTCGCCATCTCTGTAAAAACAAGTAACAGCCAATAGATTAGACAAGTCAGAAAAGCAAGTCAGACAAATCAGAAATTTGATAAACAAGTAAAAGCCACCTAGTTGTGCCTGGACAAAGGTCGGAGACCCTTGGAGAAACTTTTTAGTGTCCAAATATGGGGCCCTCCCCCACACTTCTCGGAGGAACCCCACAATGGCTGCCTGCACTTCATCCAGGTCATCCAGGCCATATTTCTCACAGGGGGAGGCCTCCAGCCAATATAGAGGAAAGCGAGAAGAAGAGTCATTATTCAGGAAAAAGGGGTGGTGACCCTCTACAGCTTGCACTTTGAAAAAGTAATTTTTGAAGTCATGAAAAGATTCATCAAAAAGGGTGAAAACCCTCCGACCTTGGATAGCTCGGAAGGACACCCATTGTTGTTTATTATTTTGCCCACTAAAGGGCTTGGTCATATGGAAGAGATAGAAAAAAATCCTCAAAGACGTCGGAAATTCCAGGGCATGACTGATGAACTAGTAAATTTTCAAAAAACCCCAAGAGTTGGGATGAAGCTGAGTAGGAGCAACTCGGTAGTGGCGTAAAACATCAACTTCAAAGTCAGAAAATGGAAGAAAAACACCCAAACGGGTAATCATGCTTTCGTACATGAAGAAGAAATGAGGGGCCGCCTCAGTAACCCTCCCAAAACACACCCGGTCCTCCGGACCCGGGGCCACTAACTCATATTTCGGCTCATCCTCCTCAGACGTACAAAGCCTATGATGAGTGCGAAAGCGGGTGATAAATTCGGCATCAACCAAAGGTTCCTCTCCTAATACAATGACATCAACCCACTGAGCAAGAATGTCTACAGAGGCCATTATTTTTCCTAAAAGGTGAGAAAAACCTACAAAGGAAAAAGAAAAAGAAAAATAAAAAACATGGTCTCTAAGGGGAATACGGAGTCAGAACCTACAAACCAACTTCTCTCTAAGCATGAAAGCCAGAAGCATTTTTTCGTAGAAAAGAGAAGAAAGGACTAACCTTTGTCTGGGCGTGAAGGAAAGGAAGATAAAAGCCTTTGAATAGAGGTTGCACCACGAGCAAGTAAAGTAGAAAAGAAAATTTTAAATCGCAGAAACGAAATAACGAAGGAGAGGGAAAGTATTTATAAACATGCTAGGGGCATAATGGTAAAAGCGGAGCAATCATTAATAAGAATGCACCATTACCAAGGCCATCAATCCCTACGCAAATCCCTAACGGACGCGACCCTTGATTAGACGTAACTGTCAGAACCAAAAGGTCACGAAAAGTCACGTCGGTTACGGACCGTCACGTCGGCCCTCCAACAAGTCGGCTACGACCCCGAGTAGAATACTCGAACCCAAATCTTGAAGAGAAATTGGGCTCGAGTAGGGGCACTGTTCATACCCTGGCCAAACACTAAGGCCCAGGATCCAAGAAAAAAGGCCCAACCCAAAAGAGTTGAGCCTTTCGTTACACCGATCAGATACCACGAAGTCGGCTATCTTCACGACTTGCTCTAAAGAAGTCGGTACGAGGATTAGCTGGCAGATAAACCCTCCATCAAGAGGATAACTGCCCCTAGAATCTCTCTAACCACTTCCAGGAGCCATATCTTAACCTCCCTAAGATAAAGGGACGGTCACCCCCCCTTAAAAGATGGAACTACTTCAACGGTGGTTATGAGTTTATCCCTATAAATACACTGACACGGTATCTCAGGAGCCCAATACTCTCTAGACCTGTTTTGCTCCCTTTGCTGACTTTGGCATCGGAGTGTCTTTGCAGGTACCACCCCCCTCACCTCTCACGAACAAGTCGGACGGAGCCCGGGGATCGTCAACCCACTTGCAGGCCTCCTCTTTCATACTTTTGGGCCAACCAATACCATCTAGCCCATTAATCTCCGGTTACCCATCGTAACAAATACTAAAAGAGGGTATGATAAAAATAAAAATTAGTAATTTAAAAAAAATGAAATTGAAGATAGTTTAATATGTTAAATATAATATTGGAAAAAAATACAATTGTTTTATATATATTAAAATTATGTATAAAAATAAAAAAAATTTATGAAATAAGAGTACTTTAAATATAAATTTTCATATATCCATTTCACCAAAAAAAAAAGTAAATAGAGTTGAGAAGTTAAATAAATTTAATAACATTTATTTATAAATAACTATTTTATAAATTTTTATATTAATTTTATATTTTTATTGCACATTT
>NC_029788.2:11554927-11581951 GCF_000816755.2 Arachis ipaensis
TTAATGTCTTCTGAACTGATTTATTTTATTGTGGGTTATAATATGTACTCCACATTTTTTCTTACCAATAAAATAAGTGCATCATTAGAATTTATCAATAATGGGCTGTCAATCCCATAATTAATAAAAATGGTCAAACAAAATACTGTTAATTAAATTAATTGCTGTCAATTACATCTAGCTAAGAAAAAAAAGTCAAATCAGATAAAAATTTCTAAACCTGACATTGGCCTTTATTTAGTATTGGATTGGATTGGCTAATTCAAATTCAATAAATTTTATTTATATAAAATTATAAAGGAAGACATCTAAATAAGATTTTTTAGTTTAAAATTTTTATATAATATTATTATGTGTTTAATTGATGCATGTACTCTATCCTCATAAAATAATAATAATAAGATTTAAATAGTAAATTTGTTGAATCTAGTACAAATCTTATAAGATTGATTAATTTATTTTTGGTATAATTTTGAGATAAATTGAAATTCTAAAGGCTATACACGAGCATGAGATAAAACAAACTCGACCACGGCGGAACACATCTCCTCCACTGCCACATTGGCAGTCGTATCTACAACCATCTTCGGCACATCACCGACATCGTATTCCGTACATCCACCGTATCCTTCTAGAAGCTTCTCAATTTCCCTCCAAGTGGCAGGCTTGTGCCCTTCTCCACCTCGCCGCTCCAACCTCCGACGCCACTCGGCCTCGGAGGACGGACGACACTCCACGACGACGACCTTTGCTGCGGCGTCGGCGGCGATTCGTAGGAGTCTATCGAGGTGGTGGCTTCGGGAGAGAGGGGAGTCGATGACGATGCTGAGGCGGATGCGGAGCTGTGTGGCGGCAAGGTGCCAGAGTGCGTCGTATGACACGTCGTTTAGGAAAGAAGGTGGAAGTGGATGTGGCCGTGACTGTGAGGTTGTTGCGTTTTGGAGTGAAACGACAGCGTCTTTGATGTCGTCTTTATCGAGGAGTGGAATTTTGAGGGTTGAGGCTATGGAATGTGCTAACGTGCTCTTGCCTGTTCCCGGATGACCCTTCATCGCTATTATTACTGGTACTTCCACTTTTCCTTCCATTTCAATTCAATTCAATTTTTTTTTTCTTTCTAGATTTTGGGATAATTTGAGAGGCAGAGGATGAAGAGGATGATTGAATTTTATTTTCATTAATTTCTTTTTAAGATTAAGAAGAGGATGAGGTAGGCTGCTAGAGTACTTCTCCCTTGATTGAATTTCACTGTCAATGCTCCTAATTTTTAGACGTTGTGTGGCCTATCTTCTATGTGTGTGTTTTTTTTTTTAATTTATATAATATTTATAAAAAAAACAAAGAAATAAATTGATGCAATAATTCTATTCTAAAATTACACTTTTTAATTTAGATATGGAACGCAATTATAAAGTGTATAGGTGTTTTACGCGGCTGTAGTGTCATAAGTTAAAATCGGACCGTCCGATTTGTAAGAGGTATAGAAATCGGACCGTTCGATTTTTTGGGATACAAATCGAACCTTTCGAATTTATGTTTAAAAAATTAAAAAAAATTGGGATACACAAATCAAACCCTTCGATTTGTGTACTCCGAATTTTTAAAATTTTTAAAACACAAATGGAAGGGTTCGATTTGTGTACTCCAAAATTTTAAAAGATTCAATTTGTGTACATCCCACAATTTAAACATTCAAAAGTATAAAATCCAAAATTTTAAGGTGAGTTCTACCATGTAGAACAAAGATTCTTTCTACACCTATAGAAAGACACATGTCGACATTAGAAGAGGGTAAAGAACTATGCACGCAAAACTAAACAGCATGTTCTACAAAGTTGGGTCCCACTAATCTATAGGTTTGCAGTTTAATTAGTCCTACAATAAAATGTTCTATGTGCTAAGTAGATGCTGATCCATATTAATTACCATATTAATTATTCAATTGTATTTATCAATTTATTTATGCATTTTTTTCTTAGTAGGTGTAGATATTTATTATATCTTTTTTAAGTCATAAAAAAAAGAGGAATATTTTAAAAAAATCATTAAAAAATACAAAAATAATACGACAGGTTCAATGCACATTCACATGCATATTAGTTATTGAATAGCCTTTGTTAATTTTTATTAGGTCAAAATCACTTAAATATTTTTAACACTCAATATAAATGTATCTTAAATTCAATAAAAATATGAAGCTTATACCTATTCGACTATTCCTTTCACAAAATTAAAAATTAAAAGTAACAAATGCCTCCTAATCAAGGAGTAAAATAGGAACTTATCACAATCATGCTTTCATGTACTTGTAGATAAATTTAAATCATCAAACATCAAAATTTAAATAATTTAATGCATTTAAATTATGATTTTTTAAATATGAATGTCATGGAAATGTAGATTCTTTTTTATTTTTTTTACATGACAAAATAAAAGTATGCATTTTCTGATTTTAAGAATGAGGGAAAAAATATATATCTTAAAATAAATTTTGTTGAGTATTGTTAATTATATTAAAGAGAAAATTATTCTAAAGGACTACTAAGAAGATTTAATTACTAAAAAAGATCTTTAATACTAAAATTATTAAGAAGGACCAAATTTTTTTTATAATATTTAAAAAGAATGTCTCTTTTTTTGAAACAAAGGAAGCTCAACACTGTAAAGTGGAGCAAACAAGCCAAACAACAAGTACTACATGGAAATACATAACATCTCTGTCAATGCCGGCATTGCTATCAACAACCAAAAGGATCACTATCGGTCCATTTATTGTAGCTCAGAATTGTCCTCCTTATTACGAAGTCAACACCTGCTTCCTTATTATTATTGAAGATCATAGCATTACCCAAATGTTCCAAATCACTGCAAAGAACCCAGTCAGCCATCTCTTCCGCTCTTGTTTTCGCTTATGTTAACCAGTCCAACTCTCAAACAGTTTCTTATTGTACTAGGAATAGCCCAAACTTTACCAAAGGACCGCAACCAACTGCACCACACCTGCCATGTTAGTTCACAGAGAAAAAATAAATGCTTGACCGATTCTACCTCCTTGTTACAAAGTACACAGATGTTATTAGTTGGCATAATAACGCCTAGCCTACTCAACCTCTCCTTGGTATTAACTGTACCCACAAGCACAAACTATCCAAAAAGCTCAATTATATTTGTCTCTTTATAAAAAGATTTGGTTCTTCTTCTTAAATATTATAAAAAAAATTGGTCCTTCTTAATAATTTTAGTATTAAAGGTCTTTTTTAATAATTAAATCTTACTAACGGTCCTTTAGAATAATTTTCTCTTTAATATAATTAACAGTGTTCAACAAAATTTATTTTAAGATATATATTTTTGCCCTCATTCTTAAAATTTTTTGGGTCCATCACTGTTTACAGGACTATAACAGAAAATGCATACTTTTATTTTGTCATGTACAAAAAAAATAAAAAAGAATTTACATTCCCATGACATTCATATTTAAAAAATCATAATTTAAATGCATTAAATTATTTAAATTTTGATGTTTGATGATTTAAATTTATCTACAAGTACATGAAAGCATGACTTTGATAAGTTCCTATTTTACTCCTGGCTTAGGAGATATTTGTTACTTTTAATTTTTAATTTTTAATTTTGTGAAAGGAATAGCCGAATAGGTATAAGCTTCATATTTTTGTTGAATTTAAGATACATTTATGTTGAGTGTTAAAAATATTTAAGTGATTTTGACTTAATAAAAATTAACAAGGGTTATTCAATAACTAATATGCATGTGAATGTGCATTGAACCTGTCGTATTATTTTTGTATTTTTTAATGGCTTTTTTAAAATATTCCTCTTTTTTATGGCTTAAAAAAGATATAATAAATATCTACACCTACTAAGAAAAAAATGTATAAATAAATTGATAAATACAATTGAATAATTAATATGGTAATTAATATGGATCAACATCTACTTAGTACATAGAACATTTTATTGTAGGACTAACCAAACTGCAAACCTATAGATTAGTGGGACCCAATTTTGTAGAATATGCTGTTTAGTTTTGCGTGCATAGTTTCTTACCTTCTTCCCTTCTTCCGTTCTTTACCTTCTTCCAATGTCAACATGTGTCTTTCTATAGGTGTAGAAAGAATCTTTGTTCTACATGGTAGAACTCACCAAATTTTAAAAGATTCAATTTGTGTACATGCCACAATTTTAAAAAATATTCAAAAGTATAATGCTAAGATATATCACAAATCTCATTTTTATATCTAAATTTTTTGACCTTATAATGATTCATTCTTTACAAGATGTGTTCTATAATTGAGTTGCTTTTATTTACTGCAGCTCATTTTTTACTAGCTATAAAAAAAGTATATTTGTTAAAACACTTGAGTAAAAAGCAAAAATAGAATTTCAAAACAAAAATTGATAAAGAATAAAATTACACTAAGTAAAAGAGAGCGAGGAAAAAAATAGCAAAAATGTATAAAACTAAAATGGAACCCATATTAAGAGATGCTCAATTGTAATAATATTGAGAATTTCTATAATGTATAAAACTAACCTCTCTTTAACTCCATCTCTGCATTATAATCAACAGAAATGAAGATTACTTCATATGACAATTAGCTAAATATACACAATAATAACAGAATGAGAAACTCTTATTAATACACCCCATCAATTTTTAGGGTTTTTGGCAATGTTTAGCTAATGCAAATACTAAATTGTTACTTTATTAATTTATATGTGCAAATTTTTAAAAAATATGAGTATAAATTATAGGTTCATTTTTAAACGCTCTTTGCTAAGTATGAAGTGCTGCATACCTTGTTAATTCGTTAAATCTGAACTATTTCTTTTTAAAAATTCATGTACTAAATTCAGAAAAAAAAATATATATTATAATCTTAAAAAAATAATATTAAATATATATTATGTATATAATATTAAAATTTAAATAAATTTTATTTTGTGTAAAACAAAATTATAATATTAAATATAAATAAAATAATAAAAAATTTTGTGTTATATAAATTTAATTAATACATATATATATACAATTTTATTTTGTGTGAAACAAAATTATAAGAGATAATACTCAATTTGATTCCTGAACTTACACGCGAGTCTCAATTTAGTCCCTGAAGTTTCAATTGCCTCTATTTAGTCGCCAAACTTTGTGAACATAACTCATGTTAGTCCTTGAAACAATTTTCAACGTACAACGTTAACGGAACACTGTCGTGACAACCGGATGCCACACTAAACTTTGTAAAATGATGTCGTTTTGGTTTTGGCACTCAAATAACCTAAAAACAACATCCTAAATGGTGTTTATTAAATTTTTACCTAACAAAAAAAATAATACTATGTCGTTTTTGAGCTATTTAAATGTCAAAACCAAAACTGCATCATTTTACAAGTTTTAACGTGACATGTGATAGTCTACAACAGCGCTCTATTAACGTTTTTATACTAAAAATGGTCTCAGGGACTAATATGAGGCACGTTTATAAACTTCGGGGACTAAATAGAGGCAATTGAAACCTCAGGGACTAAATTGAGACTCGCGTGTAAGTTCAGGGACCAAAATTCTTATACAAATAAAAATTTCTCTTAATTTTATATCTGTAATATTTTATACCAATTAGTTTAAAGTTTAATTATTTTTTGAATAAATTAATAAAAAAGTAATACAAATAATTCTTTAAATATAATTGTATTTTAATTTTTCATTCTATTACGTACGTTGTGGATAATTTGAAATAAAAGATAATGAACTTTTGTAACTGCCATGTATTTTGTGCTTTGACTGTGTCGTTATCTGAGAATTATGGTGGCGCCTTCATGGAGACCGGGTTCTTCTACAAAATCGGTTTTGTGTTTGGAGTTAGCCAACCAGCAGCAGTGACAGAAAGTCTTCTTCCTCTTCTATGACAGCGATTTTTCAGGCGCGCTTTGAAGGTTATTCATGGTAGAAGTAGAAGGGAGTGGGTTCAAGAGCGTCTGGTTAGCCAAAACGATAGTGGAAGCACCGCTAGCAGACAAAACAGTAAAGATGCTTGAAGATATCGCATCGACAATAACAGAGTAATGGAAGAATTCGATTAGTTTTTTTTGTCAGTGTCAATTTGTTTATTTAGCCTATGAAAAAAAAAAGAAAAAAATAATAACAATAATAAATAAATTTAATTTACCTGATAACTTTTGATAGTAGGTTAACTTTTAAAGAGTGCTGCACTCTTTACTTTACCTGGAGTGCACTAGCTTTCGTCCAAATTGTATTAATTTATGTGTAAATAGTATTGATTTATGTGTGCAAAATTCTAGTAAATATAGATGCAAACAGGGGCGAAGCTAGACAATATTTATCAGGGGGCCAATATTCTTTTTAGCTTTTTATTTTAACAAAAAAAGTTAAAAATAATTCTATATATAATTTTAATTAAAAATAACAACTAAAACTTAAAATTTACTTTTTATAAGATAACTGAACACATTGTATATTAAAATAATTAAACACAAATATCTCAAAACTAATTTCAAATATTGTAAATATAAGTTGTTACATACTTATTTTTAGAATCTTTAACTACTGTTCAATTCTTCTTTAGACGTTTCCTGCAAAATTATTAAAAAAATGTATTATACTTCAACCTTCATGTAAATAATTTAAATCACAACCATAATTTATGCAATAAAAAAAATTAGTAACAATATTATTAGAACTGAAATAAATTAAAATTTACAACTTACATAGACAATTGAACTCGACGTTTTTTTCTTGATTCAAAGTCATCTATTATTGAATCTGTACTGAAAGTAGCTGTAATTTCTTTCTCAATGTAAATGACTAAATTATCTGCAAAAAATTTGTCTGCCATTTTACTCCGAAGTCTTGTTTTAACAATTTTCATTGTCGAAAAAGTTCTTTCTGTTGTTGCTGTATATACTGGAAGAGTCAAGACATTGCGAATCAGTCTATCAACCAAATGATAAGTTCTTGATTTTCCTGTTTTCTTCAATCTTTGACATAACTCAGAAAGTGTCCCAACATCTTTTAGATGATTCGGTATATCAAATGCATAATGTTGTAATTGAGCATTCAAGAGAATCATTTCATGATCAGAAAAATCTGAAGGATAAAATTTTTTAACTAACTTGTATATATTCTGAATATTAAACAACTTAAAATTGTTTTTAGGGTCCAAAGCAGTACTTAAAGTCAAAAGCTCCATGATTTTCTCATTAAATCTACTATTTAACTCTTGAATTTGAGAGTCAATTGCTGCCAAAAACACATCAACTCAATAATGATGCTCGATTGTTATCTTTGGTTGACGAGATCGACCTCTTCCAACCGTGTATTGTGTACTCATATCAGGGATGTCAATTTCATGTTTCTCACAAAACTTCTTAACAATCTCAAGTAAATTGCACCAACCATTATCCCTCAATTTTTGAAGAAGTAGTTTTGATATGGAAACAACATGCATTGCATTCAAAGTATCTATTGTTTTCATCTTACTCATGATTCAACTAAATTCCTAAAATTAAAAATTTACATAGATAATAAGATAAACATTATGCAACTTAACTAAACTCAATTTATTTTATTTTTTGTAAATCAATAATATCACTATCACAAACAATTAATAATGAGAAAAAAATAAAAACAATACAAGGATAACATTATAATTACACGATTCAAAAACCTAAATTATTATTACAATATTATAAACTAGATAAATAAATAAATAAATATATAAATTATTCATAAAAACAAATAAAATAAATAACTTACAAAAGAAAGAAGAATAAAAGATGATAATGGAAGACCAAAGACTACTTGCTTTTTTCTAAGTTGTAATGATAATGAAAATATGGAGTGATGTTTTGTTTTCTAATTGAAGGAAGAGGGAAGAATGGAAAAAGTGATTTATTGACTTTTTGTTATTGCCTTTTCAGATTCTTCACTTTTAATATGGATTTGGGCTTTTTTTTAATTAAGTATATGACCCACTATTCATAGCCCAAATAATACACTACTTTCTAAACCATTTTTTTAATAGAATTATATACAGCATATATTTTTCAAAGGGGAGAGGCCTACTTTTTTTTAGGGGACCACTCTTTAATTTTTTATTATTCTTGTAAACAAAATTTTTTTTGGAGGGCCACTGCCTCCCCTATAATATGAGAAGTTTCGCCCCTGAATGCAAATTATATATTTTTTGTGTGCACAATAAATATGGGTATAAATTATAAGTGATTAAGTACTAATAAAAAATGATAATATTTGCTAGTCATTTAATATTGCTCTAAGAGAATTGATGGGTGAGATTTAGGAAACGTACCAGTTAGCGAGGCTTCCCAAATTTCTTCCCCCACCCTTAGCCTGCCAATTTTAGTTTTTTTTTTTTATATATTTTTAAATCATTAAATATTAAAAAATATATAATTTTATAAATATTTTAATAAATTTATAATTTTTAAAAATAAAAAATTTTTATTTTTAAATTCACAAACACTAAAATTTTTATAATTTTAAATATCTAATAAACATAATCATCAACTAAATTTTTTAAAACAAAATAATAAAATTAATATTATCCAAAACAAAATAAACATTTTCAAAATATATAATTAAACATTATCCAAGTCTCTAATAAATCAAACATAGTCCAAATTATAACTTAAAGTAAAACAAACAAATATTCCAAATACAAGCACAATAGTAACATTCTAAATTCAATTATCGTCTTAAAGCCAAAAGCTCTCCAGGCGGGCAAGCCCGTCCCACCTCCTCGAAATGGATTAGACGATGCAGGTTAGGCGGACCTTTTTTATTATGGCAGTCTCAAAATTCTATCCTACCCTGTCTTTTTTGGCAAGCTACGCAAACCGGCCCGATGAGTTTAACCCTTTGCCATCCCTAATTTTAACACATTTTAACATTTTTCTGAAACTCAAATGAGCGCTAACTAAACAATCTTCACTTTAGACATGAGATTTTAAAAGGAAGCTTTTATGTTTGACATGCCTAAGAGACTCATTAGCAGAGTGGATTGGAGGTATTGTGATAATGACAGACAAAAAAGAAAAAAATATGACACATAGGTGACATGTGATTAAAATAACCTGAATTAAAATATCATTTAGAATTATCTAGAAGAGTGGATAAAGTATAAGAAGAATTACCAAAAAAGATAAGAGTTGTTTAAAGGAGTCATTGTTGTTAGAAAGACAAGGGATAGACTGACAGAAGTCGAAGAGGTAGAGTGACTGGTAGTAGCATCATTTATAGGCACAAACTTAAAGTTGGGACCAGGGTGATACTTAGTTTAATGATGTTAATTTGGTTGCAGTGAAAATATTGTAAAACTAAGTGATAATTTGGTGATCTTTACCATCACATTCTTTTGATTTTTTAGTAAAATCTTTGTCAACATACATCCTCTTTGGATTTACCACTCTCAGTCATAGTAGAATTGAGAGAACAAGAAAAATCACCTGTCCTATAGCACCATGATTTACGTCATTTGAAAAAATCTCGTATGACTTCAACTAAATAGTTTTCTATAAGTTAAGCACAATTTTTTATTATGATAGTCTCAAATTTTTAGTTCGGTCCATTTTTTTTTTACAAGTTAGCAAGTTGATCTAACAGATTTCGGCCCTTAGGGATAAGATTCAACAAAAAAAAAAAATACATAATTGAAGTGAATTAAAATTTAATAAAATATTTTTAATTGTAAGGCAATACTTTATAGCCACATATCTCCAAGATAATTGGAGAGGAGAAGGGCTAAAGGCAAAGGGAGCAAACTCGTAAGAGAAAGAAGGGAATTGTAGTATGGTATGTTGTGGAATAGTTTTTTGAAATACACATTTTCATTTGATAGCTGGAATAACACAAGTAAAATGGATGTTCTGTAACGTATTGGACCAACATAGTAGAGGATAAATGCTATCGTAATCAAATATGGTAGTATGGTACCGTAAATAACACAAAGTAATTTAAAAAGAGATGAAATATTACAACCTAAAATTAAAGAGGAGAAATAAAGTGGTCGAGAAGATTTGAGAAAGTAATAAGTGGAATTAATTCTGCAGACTATTAGAGTGATAAGATAGGTTAATAGTTAATACAATATAGATGAATCTGTTAGGTTTCAAGTTGTTAGTGGGTCTCCAATCAAGTGGGACCCACAAACTTTAAAAAAAAGAAATAAAGTGGCTAATTGCCACGGAAGAAGAGTGAGAGAAGGGGAAAAATGGTAATTACATTTTGATCACATTGACTTGGTAAATTTGTTATATTTCTTATGAAATTTTAGTATATTATTCCTAGTGTAGAGATGAATATTAAGATATAATTTGTTAGTTATATTGCGTTTTTTTTTTTTTTGCCTGATTTGAGATATCCACTTTGTGGTGGGTTTATGTTGATTCCATCAGTTTTGATGTATTTTGTTGATTGTTGAGATGCCTTAGTGTCACTAGGAAAACTGTTTGCGTACCAATTATTCTGATAGTGGAAGATTTTTTGGACTAGGTCTCGTGGGTTTTTTGTCCCTCTTTTAGGGGTTTTCCCACGTTAAAATTCTGGTGTCTGATTATTTAACTTCTGCCATTATAATTGTTGCTTGAAGTATCTTTGGTATTGCCTATTTAATCGCACAGGTTGTGGGAAAATTATTTCTTGTGCTTCCGCTATTAGATAGGTTCTTGTTTTAAACCTTTGTTGAGTTTTTCCTAACAAAGTGGTATTTAGAGCTTGGTTGTTTGTCTCTGTGCTGATTAAATGGAGGAAAATACTTATGGACTGAATATGGTCAAATTGAATTTCCAAAATTATTCAATTTGGAAGACCCTCATGGAAGATATGTTGTATATCAAGGACTTGTATGATCCTGTGGAGGGAGATAAATCCAAAGGTACTAAATCCAATGCTGAATGGAAGAAGCTGAATCGGAAGACAGTTGCTTTTATTAGGCAATTGCTTGATCTTAGTGTGTATCCATATGTTGACACCGAAACGAATGCTAAGAAGATGTGGAATAAATTGAAGGAGTTATATGAGAGGAAGAATGTGCAAAGCAAGCATTCTTGATTAGGAAGCTTGTAAATATGAAGTATGTTGAAGGCGGAGTACTTGAACATTTTTTAGGAGACAGTGAACCAACTGACAAATAATGAGATCATTTTGAATGATGAGTTGCAAGCCTTGTTGTTGTTGAGCTCTTTGCCTGATAGTTGGGAAGTTCTGGTTGTGACACTGATTAACTCAGCTCCAAATGGAAAGTTGACGTTAGCAACGGTTAAAGAGAGCATGTTGAATGAAGAAGCCAGAAGAAGAGAGCAAGGTTTGACTAATGCCTCCTCCCAGTTAGAAGCACTTGTTTCAGAGTTACGGGGGAGAAGTCAAAGTAGAAAACCTCACAGTTCTGATAAGTCAAAGAGTCGGAGCAAGTCAAGAGGAAAGTACAAGCCAAGAAAGGAGTTCATTTGTCACCATTGTGGCAAGTCGGGGCATATCAAGAGGTATTGTAGGTTATTGAAAAGAGAACAATCAAGGGAAAGAAACGAAGACAAAGGTAAAGATAGTGATAAAGAAACTGTTGCTATTGTTTATGAATATGTTCTTATCACATATGATGAAAATTATGTGAATCTTGTCTGTGATGATTCCACTTGGATTATGGACTCTGGTGCCTCATGTCATGTCACTCCGAGGCGTGAATTTTTCACTTCCTATACTGCTGGAAATTTTGGCAAGATCAAATAGGGAGATAAAGGAGTGTGTGATATCATTGGTATAGGTGATGTGTGGCTTGAAACCAACATGGGATGCAAGCTACAATTGAAGAATGTTAGGCATGTGCCAGATATGCGGTTCAATCTTATTCCAGTGAAGGCATTGGATCAAGAGGGGTATTGCACTTCCTTTGGTAGTGAAAAATGCAAGATTACCAAAGGGCTCTCATTGTTGTTAGAGAAGACAATAGTCTCACTACTCTCTACCGGTTGCAAGCAAAGTTGTGCAAAGAAGATGTGAATGTAGTTGATGATTCCTCTTCTGATTTGTGGCACATACGTCTTGGTCACTTGAGCGAGAAAGGACTAAGCGTCTTGGCCAAGAAGCACTCACTTCCAGTGAAAGGTACAACTTTAAATACCTGCACTCATTGTTTTGTTGGAAAGTATGCTAGAGTATCATTTCATAATTTTGGACCTCATAGGAGATCACATGTTCTAGATTTAGTTCACACTAATGTTTTCACTATGGATGCTAAGACACTAGGTGGTGCATCATATTTTGTTACTTTTATTGATGATTATTCTCGAAAAGTGTGAGATTTTGTTTTGAAATCTAAAGACCAAGTGCTCAGAATCTTCAAACACTTTCATGAAAGTGTTGAAAGAGAATCAGGAAGGAAATTGAAATGTGTTCGAGCAGATAATGGTGGTGAATACAGGGGTCCGTTTGAAGAGTATTGTAAAGGACATGGGATCAAGCTTGAGAAGACGGTTCCTAAGACTCCTCAACATAATGGAGTTGCTGAGAAAATGAATCGCACTATCAATGATAGAGTCATATGTATGCTCTCTCATGCAAAGTTGCCTAAATCCTTTTGGGGTGAAGCGATGATTACTGTAGTAGACCTGATCAACCTTTCTCCTTCAATTCCACTAAATGGTGATGTTCCAAAGAAAGTTTGGAGAGGGAAAGACGTCTCCTATAGTCACTTGCGAGTGTTCAGCTGTAGGGCTTTTATTCACATTCCAAGAGATGAAAGGTCTAAACTTGATGAAAAGTCAAAGCAGTGTATCTTCATGGGTTATGGTCACGAAGATTTTGGTTACAGATTATGGGATCCGATGAGCAAGAAGATAATTAGAAGTCGAGATGTAATTTTTCTTGAAGACCAAACTATTGAAGATCTTGAGAAGACAGATAAGCCAACTGTAACTGTTAGACGTTCTGCTGATGATGAATCTGGTCCTTCCACTAGGCCTCCTATTGATGGGAGAGATTTACAAGTTGATAATACTAGTGATGATTTGCATGATGAACCTACACCTCAACCTGAGGTGTCAGATGTTGAAGTTCCACCTGAACCACCAGTTGAGCCTGAATTGAGAAGATCTACTAGAGAGCATCATCCTTCTCAGAAATACTCTCCTCATGAGTATGTGATGAACACTGAGACTGGGGAGGCAGAAAGCTACCAGGAAGCTATGTCTGATGAGCATAAGGAAGATTGGTTGAAGGCCATGCAAGAAGAAATGAAATCCTTGCATGAGAATCATACTTTTGAATTGGTGAAGTTGTCGAAGGGTAAGAGAGCATTCAAGAATAAATGGGTGTTCAAGTTGAAAGCAGATGAAAATGTCTCACGGCCAAGGTACAAAGCTTGATTGGTTGTGAAAGGCTTTGAGCAAAAGAAAGGTATTGATTTTGAGGAGATTTTCTCTCCAGTTGTGAAGATGTCCTCTAGAGTTGTGCTTGGATTGGTGGCTAGCTTGAATTTAGAGGTTGAGCAGCTTGATGTGAAGACTGCATTCCTTCACAGTGACATAGATAAAGAAATTTATATGGAGCAACCAGAAGGTTTCGAGGTTAAAGGAAAGGAGCACCTTGTATGCAAGTTGAAGAAGAGCTTATATGGGCTAAAGCAAGCGCCAAGGCAGTGGTACACGAAGTTTGATTCCTTCATGGAAGGTCATTGGTATAGTAAGACTTCTTCTGATCATTGTGTATATGTTAAGAAATTCTCTGATGGTGATTTTATAATTCTCTTGCTTTATGTTGATGACATGTTGATTGTTGGTCATGACACTAAGAAGATGGAAAGTCTTAAGAAAGACTTGAACAGATCCTTTGCTATGAAAGATTTAGGTCCTGCAAAGAAAATTCTTGGCATGAGTATCACTCGTGACAGGAAGAATGGGAAACTGTGGTTGTCACAGCAGAAGTATATTGAGAAGGTTTTAGAGAGGTTTAGCATGAGTAATTCCAAACCTGTTAGTACTCCACTTGCTTGTCATTTCAAGCTGAGTTCGCAGCAATGTCCTACAAGTGAGAAAGAGAAAGCAGAAATGAAGAAGATTCCATATGCATCTGCAGTTGGCAGTTTGATGTATGCTATGGTTTGCACCAGGCCGGATATTGCTCATGCAGTTGGAGTTGTTAGTCGGTTTCTCTCTGTTCCGAGGGTTACCTGAAACTGTAGGTCGATCTCGGACGAGATCTTCTGTGCTAGTCGGCACTGATGTGTCCGACTTGTGGGTGGCGGCCGGAACCGCCGCGTCCGACTTGTTGGACTTGTTGGTGATGCTGATTCTTCGTTACCGGAGGGTGGCGGTACCTGCAAGGGACTCCGATGCTTAAGTTAGCAAGGGTATTAAGTAGGTTTTTTGTAGAATCAGAGTATGAGTTATACCTGGGTGCTCTAGTGTATTTATAATGGTGTGGAGTGACCTTTCTGGAGATAAGATAGTTATCTTATCTTATCTATGAGTGGAGTTATCTTATCTTTAGGGGGAACCGTCCTTATCTTTCTTAGGCTTTGGCTGCCTTTAGATTTGGGCCGTGTTCTTTGGTCTGGGCCTTCTTGGGCCTCTGTAGCAGTTTGGTCGAGCTCTTTGAGAAGAGGTCGGGTAGTTCTGATCTGAAGAGGTTGGTCGACTTGGCGTCAAACAACTCGGGTCGGATAGCTCGACCCCGGGTATGAATAGTTCCCCTGCTCGAGTGCGGTCTTCTTCTTGAGGTCGAGTCCATAGTTTTAGGATTTTAATCCTTCTCCGGAGAAGTCGAGCTCGAGCAGTGTCGATTTCTTTTGTAGAGATTCCTCTAAATGCGGAACGTTTTTCTTTTTTCCTCATCCTTTTGAAAGCGCATGTCCCTTTGCTTTGGGAACGTGCGAGGGTTTAATAACCCATTAATTAATTCTTTAATGCTCCGTTTCTTTTGCCTCCTACTTTTATTTTGAATTTTCACGAAAAAAGGGTTTTCTCTTCTTGCTGTAACTTCCTCTTTTCTCTTTTTTTTCTTCCGTTTCGTCTGTAACTCTTTTGTTCTTTTGCCCCCAATTATTTACGTCTTCGTGCTCTCTTTGGTGGTGATCGTTGGTGTAGGCTCACTGTTGGTTTCTGTTTTCGCTGTCTCCTTACTTTACAGGTTGGTCCTTCTTTCTTCTTCTTTCTTTCCGTACTTTACTTTATGCTTGAAAAGTTTTGATCTTGCTTGGTTTTAGAAAGCTTGAATCTTTTCTGTGTTGGTCGTGCATCTGATTATTACTGCAATGTGTGCTCTGGGAGTTTCTTCAATTTTGAATGATTCTTTTTGCCTTTGATGTTTTTAGGGTTTCTGCATGCCATTATTGTTTCTGGTTTGTATCTTTTGATTTTTATGAACTGCATGTTTTTTACTAAGGCTTCTGCTTCATTCTTGAAAAGGGTTGCGCCTTTGATGATTTCGCCATGTTGGTAGTTTTCTTTACTGATAAACTTGTAGAAGATAACGTTTTTCTGATGGCTTGCTTTGATTTTCTTCTCGTATCGTTGCTTGTTTGGAAGGGGATTATTTTTCTTCGCTGAGAGTTTTGTTGGGGTGTAGCCTTGTAGACTTTTTTCTGAGTCCTTACTCTGTCCCTGCCTCCAAAGGATGCCCTTGGACCTTGTTGTGCGTCTTGGGGTTTTCCTTTTACTGTTTGTATTGTTCTGAGTCATGTTTGTCCGAGCTGATTTCTTTTTGTCCGAGCTGTTTTGGTTATTAATCCATTTTCTTTTTCTGGCTGTAGAACTAGTTGACCATGTCTTCTCACAAAAATATTTTCGAGACGTCTTCCAAGGTTCCTGAGGGTATGTCCGACTGGCTGGACTCCCTCGTCCTGCTGTGTGTTTCTGTAGTTAACTCTGAATTTTGTGCGGAGCTTAGAAAACATCATCGAATCTGTAGTAGTAGAGATCAAGAGAACAACTATAAATTGGTAGCACCTGATTCTGATGAAAGGGTTTGCTTCCCTATTCCGACCCAGGGGGAGCGTCCCTTCTTTTATGTGTACGACTTCTTTTTCAGCCAAATGAACATCACCCTTCCTTTAACCCCTTTTGAGACCGACCTGTTGTGGTCGTGTAACGTAGCTCCATCTCAGCTTCATTCGAACTCATAGGAATTTATCAAAATTTTTCAATTGCTTTGTCAAGAATTTGATGTTAAACCTTCTCAAACCCTCTTTATGTACCTCTTTGTGTTGACCAAGCCTGGGACTACCAAAAAGAAAGCTTCTTGGATTTCTTTCAGGTCTGCCCAAGGACACAAAGTTTTTTCCATGTATGATGAGTCTTTTAGGGATTTTAAGAATTACTTTTTTAAGGTCCGAGCTGTTGAAGGAGCTCGACCTTTCTTTTTGGATGAGAATGGCGAGCCCAGCTTTCCTTTAGAGTGGCAAAGGAACGTAGTGGTGTCTAGGTACACCTGGGAGATGTTGGACGAAATTGAGCAAGCTTTTGTAACTATGTTGGAAGAGAACTGGGGGCAGCCTCCCCATCTTGATACTAAGAAATTTTTAGGAAATCCTTTATTTCTCCGAGCTGAACTGGGTAGGGGTCGACTTCCTTGATATTTGTCGTATTTGCTTTATTCTTTCGAGCTCTTTCCTTTTTCTTCCAGTTTATAACTTAATTTTTTGTGCATTTTCAGATATGATTAAAAACAACGAATCTATGAAGGCCTTTAAGAAGGCGAGAAAAGCTACAGCAACGCAGCACATCTCGGGTAAGGTTGCTGGGGAAGGGTCTTCCCAGATTCCTCTCAAGAAGCCTGTTTTGAATACTGCTGGGCCGAGGAAGATGATTCCTACGCCTCAAGTCCGTTTAGTTGATCCCCCCAGACTTCTACTGCTACATCTTCTCCCTCTGCCGGCCCTCTTCCCAAAAGACAAAGGACTGTTGAGCCCTTCAATCTAGATGCCACTGACTTCGATGCCGTTGGGTTTGTCGATCAGCAGATTTCTCCTTATGGTGTTATTTCTACTGACGATGTCTCTCTTCTTCGTCATTTGGATTTCATTACTCGGAGCAGCATCAAAATGGCATATTTGGGAGCAGCTTTATATCGAAATGCCCATAATCTTCCTATCCATGCAACGAAGGCCTTTATGGAGGAGGCCAAATCAGAGTTCGACCGGATGAAGGGTTTGAAGGAGGAGCTCGAGGTGAAAGTGGCCAAATTGGAGAAAGAGTTGGAGGGTGAGAAGACTCAGGCTATTGCCTTGGCGGCTTCTGCCAAGTTGTCTGAAGATATGGCGTTGAAGCATAAGGAGAGCTATGTCACGACTTATAGGGAGATGATGGGTCTTAGGGAGGATTTGGAGTCTGCCCGAGCTGACTATGCTGAGCTCCAGGGTCATCTTGTAGGCAGTGTAAATGCTGCTTATGAGAATTTAAAGGATCAAGTTCGAGTTCTTGCGCCCGAGCTTGACCTTACTCTTTTCAACTTGGACAACATTGTAAAAGATGGTAAGATTGTCCCAGATGACCCTGATGATGATGATGATGTCGACCCTCCTCCTGTGCCTTCTGCCAAAGTCTCCGTTGCCCCGCCTTCTTCAACTCTGGCAGCTGAAGTCGGTCAGCCTGAGTCTGATCCCGATGTCCAGATCCTGAACCGGGATGATAGAATGGTAGATACGGTACCTCTTCAGACTCGTCCTCCTTCACCTCGGGATGCTGCTACTGGGAAGTCTTTGGATTCTCTCTAATTATTTCTGATGTATTTGTGTATAGCCCGGCCTATGAGCTTTGAACTCTTTTATTTTGTAGTTTTATGGTCTTGACTTCTGGATACTTTTAGTTGCTTTTTTAGCAACCTTATTTTGAAAAAACAAAGGTAGTTTTTCAAGCCTCTTGGGGTCGACTTCAGGTGACCTCTTGAGTCTTGTTATTATAACAACCTTGTTTCTTTTGTGATATGCTTGTCTGCATTTTTCTGAAAACTTCTGGAATCTTGAGAGTGTTGGAGCCTTGTTGTCCAATCTCTTTTGATTGCCTTTTGTGTTTTATTTTCTGTTTGAGTTGAAGCTAGCTTCGTGCAACTAGTCTTTTTTGCATTCTCTGATATGGTGCCTGTCTTTCTTGATTTTCTTGAGGTCCTGGCTTTTTGGGTCCGACTTGGGTCCCTTATAGCGCCTACCTTCTGCCTTCTTTAATTTGATCATGTTTGAAGTTGTTTCTAGTAATCCATTTTGCTTGGACCTTGGCGGGTCTCTTTCTCTGGATTATAACTTTTTGGTTTAGGCCGACTTCATCATGTCGGTCCCTTCTAAGTTATTTCTAGTAATCCATTTTTCTTGGACCTTGGTCAGGTCTCTTTTATGGATTACTTTTTATAACTTTTTGGTTTGGGCCGACTTCATCATGTCGGTCCCTTCTAAGCTATTTCTAGTAATCCATTTTTCTTGGACCTTGGTCAGGTCTCTTTTATGGATTACTTTTTATAACTTTTTGGTTTGAGCCGACTTCATCATGTCGGTCCCTTCTAAGTTATTTCTAGTAATCCATTTTTCTTGGACCTTGGTCAGGTCTCTTTTATGGATTAATTTTTATAACTTTTTGGTTTGGGCCGACTTCATCATGTCGGTCCCTTCTAAGTTATTTCTAGTAATCCTCTTTTTTAGGGCTCGCCAGGCCTCTTTTCAGGGATTTACTTTTTATAACTTTGGTTATTGTGGTCGACTGGTTCGACTTCTTTACGTCGGCCTGTCTTTAAGTTATTTTTAGCAACCCATTTTTATTAAGACCTCGTCAGGTCCTTTCTATGGATCACTTTCGATAACTTCTTATATTATTTTGTTTTTGTCGCCTATTCATCTTTGCGGATTTTGTAGAAATTGGGTTTGATCCCCGTTTGGTCGAACTTTTGATGAATTTGGTTTTCATCTTTGTTGGTCTTTATCGTGATCGAGCAGTGAATTTGATTTTCAATTTCTGTCGATTTGTAGCTTTATAATCGGGCGATGAATTTTTTGCGTTTCAGATTAATGCGTCTTGATAAGAAGATTTGTAGAGAATCTAAAAACTTTATTTAAAATAAAGAAAATGCAAATATATACATGTGGGCATTTTATCCCTCTAAGTGAGGCAGTTCATGGATCTTGGCTTGGTGCCTCGTTAAAAAACCTTTTTCAGAAAAAAGAGTGCACCTCATCCTAAGATCTTTTATTACCTCCTAACTGTAATACCTTCTTAAGTTGCAGGCGTGCCATGACCTTGGAAGCTCTCGCCCTTCGAGTTCGGTCAGCCTGTAGTATCCCTTTCCGAGCACTTCTACGACTCAGTAGGGTCCTTTCCAGTTTGCTGCCAGCTTTCCTTCTCCAGGTCGACTTGTTCCGATATCATTTCGGATTAAGACGATATCACTCTCGACAAAACCTCGCTGTACTACTTTTCAGTTGTATCTTGAGGCCATCCGACGTTTTAACGCCTCTTCCTTGATCCGAGCTCTTTCTCGAATTTCTGGAAGTAGGTCAAGTTCCTCCTTCTGAAATAGGAAATTGGCCTCTTCATTGTAGTGGATTACTCTGGGTGATTCTTCTTCGACCTCCACTGGGATCATTGCCTCCATTCCGTAAGCTAATCGGAAAGGTGATTCCTTTGTGGTAGAGTGTGGAGTTGTCCGATATGCCCATAGGTCTTGTGGGAGCTCTTCAGCCCAGGCTCCCTTTGCATCCTGTAATCTCCATTTTAGCCCAGCTAATATAACTTTATTGGCGGCTTCTGCCTGTCCATTGGCCTGGAGATGTTCTACGGATGTGAATTGGTGCTTTATTTTCGAGCCGGCCACCAATTTTTGAAGCCTGCGTCTGTGAATTGAGTGCCATTATCTGTGGTGATGAAGTAGGGGACCCCAAACCTTGTGATAATGTTTCTATATAAGAATTTTCGACTTCTTTGAGCAGTGGCGTTAGCTAGGGGCTCTGCCTTAATCCACTTTATAAAATAATCTACCCCAACGATGAGGAACTTGACCTGTCCTGATCCTTGGGGAAAAGGTCCTAGGAGGTCAAGTCCCCATTTTACAAATGGCCAGGGTGAGGTTATGCTGATGAGCTCCTCTGGTGGGGCGATATGAAAATTAGCATGCTTCTGACATGGTGGACATGTCTTTACGAATTCCATTGCTTCTTTTTGTAAAGTTGGCCAATAGAGTCCGGCCCAGAGTACTTTTTTGGTGAGGGCTTGTGCTCCAAGATGGTTGCCATAAATGCCACTGTGTACTTCTTCTAAAACTTCTTTTGTGTTGGAAGTCGGCACACATTTTAACAGTGGTGTTGAAATCCCTCTCTTGTATAGAGTATTGTTTATGATGGTGTAGTATTGTGCTTCCCATTTTAACCTCTTTGCTTCCTTCTTATCTGTAGGGAGTGTTTCTGTTTTGAGGTAATTAATTATGGGAGTCATCCATCCTTGATCCAGACCTGTTATGGCTAGGACCTTTTCTTCTTCCGAGATTGATGGGTTTTGCAGCATCTATTGGATGAGGCTTTTGTTGTTGCTCTCTAGTTTGGTACTGGCTAGTTTTGAGAGTGCATCAACTCGAGCATTCTGTTCCCGGGATATGTGGCGGACCTCATATTCCCCAAGTTGTCCGAGTTGTTCCCTGTTTTTGTCTAAGTACTTTTTCATGGTGGGATCCTTGGCTTGGTAACTCTCTGCTATTTGTGAGGTAACTACTTGTGAGTCACTGAAGATGATAAGCTTCTGAGCTCCAATCTCCATAGCCAGCTTCAAACCAGCCAGTAGTACTTCATATTCGGCTTGGTTGTTTGAGGCAGGGAGCCCGAATTTGAGGAAAAGTTCGATTTGGGTTCCCTGTTGCTTTCTATTATTACGCCTGTGCCACTTCCCATTTTTTTTTGAAAAATCGTCTACGTAGAGATTCTATTCTGTAGGGATTTCTAGGGTGTCCGTGAACTCTGCAATGAAGTCGGTCAAATACTGTGATTTGATGGTTGTCCGAGCTTCATATTGAAGGTCGAATTCGGAAAACTCGACTGCTCATTGCAAGATTCTTCCTGCTAAATCTGTTTTTTGTAAAATGCCTTTTATGGGCTGGTTGGTCCGAACCCTGATGATGTGGGCTTGGAAATATGGGCGAAGTCGTCGAGATGTTAGTATGAGAGCATAAGCGAATTTTTCTATCTTTTGATAGTTCAGTTCGGACCCTTGTAATGCTTTGCTGATGAAGTATATAGGTTGTTGTCCACTATCGTCATTTCAGACCAGTGCTGAGGCTATTGCCCGATTTCCTACTGCGAGGTACAATACAAGTGGTTCTCCTTTCCGTGGCCGAGTTAAAATAGGTGGTTGTCCCAGGAACCTTTTGAAATCCTGGAAGGCCTGCTCGCACTCTGTTGTCTATTCAAACCCCTTTCGCTTCCTTAGAGTGGCGTAGAAGGGGAGGGATCTTATTGCCGATCCAACTAGAAATCTGGACAGGACTGCCAATCTTCCATTGAGTTGCTGTACCTCTTTAACGCTGGTCGGACTCTTCATGTTGAGTATGGCCTGGCATTTATCCAGATTTGCCTCAATTCCTCTTTGTGTGAGCATAAAACCCAAGAATTTGCCAGGTTCTACTGCGAAGGTGCATTTTGCAGGGTTTAGCCGCATGCCATGCCTTCTTATGGTATCGAATACTTGGGTGACGTCGGACAGTAACAACTCTTCACTTTGTGTCTTTATTAACATGTCGTCCACGTAGACTTCCATGATTTTTCCGATGTGGTCTGAGAAGACTTTATTCATTAATCTTTGATAAGTGGCTCCGGCGTTTTTGAGTCCGAATGGCATGACGATATAGCAGTAGTTTACTTTCGGGGTTAAAAATGAGGTTTTTTCTTGGTCAGGTGGGTACATCAGGATTTGATTGTATCCTGAATAGGCGTCCATAAACGAGAGGTATTTGTATCCGGAGGAGGCATCCACCAGAGCGTCGATACTTGGGAGTGGATAAAGAGCTTTTGGGCAAGCTTTGTTGAGATCAGTGTAGTCGGTGCACATCCGCCACTTCCCATTTGATTTTTTCACCAAGACGACGTTAGCTAGCCATAGTGGGTACTTAACTTCTCTTATGAATCATGCCTCCAGTAGAGCTTGTACTTGCTCTTCCACAGCTTGGGATCGTTCTGGTCCGAGCTTTCTGCGTCTCTGCTGTACTGGCCGAGATCCTGGGTAAACTGCCAACTTGTGGCATATTAACTTAGGTTCTATGCCTGGCATGTCTGCGGCCTTCCATGCAAAGAGGTCGACATTGTCTCTTAAAAACTGTATGAGTGACTCCTTTACGTCTCCTTTTAGGATTGTGCCGATATTGGTTGTTTTGTCTGGGACATCTTCGATATGGACTTTTTCTATTTCGCCTTCGGGTTGTGGACGAAGTTCTTCCCGCCCTCGAACTCCCCCGAGTTCGATGGTGTGGAACTCTTCTCCTCTGCCTCTAAGGTTTAGACTTTCGTTGTAACAACGGCACGCCATCTTCTGATCTGCTCTTATCGTAGATATTCCTTCTGCGGTTGGAAACTTCATGCATAGATGTGGAGTCGAGACTACTGCACCGAGCTGATTTAATATTGTCCGGCCTATTACGGCATTGTAGGCTGAACTCACGTTGACCACGATGTAATCTATGTTGAGTGTCCTTGACCGGTTTCCTTTTCCGAAGGTTGTGTGTAGTGAGATGTATCCAAGTGGTTGGATTGGAGTGTCTCCCAGCCCGAATAGGCTGTTTGGATATGCTCTGAGTTCTTTTTCTTTTAAGCCGAGTTTGTCGAAGGCGGTTTTGAATAAGATATCGGTCGAGCTTCCCTGGTTTACCAGTGTGCGGTGGAGATTAGCGTTGGCCAATATGATAGTGATGACCATGGGATCGTCATGTCCCGAGACGATGCCAGTTGCGTCCTCTTTAGTGAAAGTGATAGTGGGGATGTCGGGTGCTTCTTCTCCTCCCTCAACATGATATACTTCTTTAAGATGTCTTTTGCGAGATGATTTAGAGATTCCTCCTCCCGTAAATCCTCCGTGTATCATGTGGACATGTCTCTCTGGAGTATGAGGAGGTCGTTTAGTTCGTCCGACATCTTCGTCCCTTCTTCTTTTTCTTGGTTCGTCTGCTCGGCTGGCTAAGTACCGGTCTAGTTTTCCATCTCTTACCAGTTTTTCTATGACATTTTTCAAGTCGAAACATTCGTTGGTAGAATGTCCATAGATTTGATGGTATTCACAATATTCAGTCCGATTTCCTCATCCTTTTTTGCTTTTGAGTGGGCGAGATGGGGGTATCTTTTCAGTATGGCATACTTCTCGATAGACATCTACAAGGGACACCCGAAGAGGGGTGCAATTGTGGTATTTCTTGATCTTTTCTCCATGCTGATCTTCTTTTTTCTTGGACTCTTTGTCCTTATCTCGGGAGGAGTAGGAGAATCCAGACTTTGAGGTCTCTCCTAGTCGAGAGTTTTTCTCCATGGTGATGTATTTCTCTGCTTGTTCTTGCAATTCATTCAGGGATGTGGGGTGTTTTTTTGACATTGAGTGACTAAAAGGTCCTTCTCGTAAGCTATTAATGAGACCCATAATGGCTGCTTCTGTTGGTAGACTTTGTATGTCCAGACATACTTTGTTGAATCTTTCCATGTAGCCGCGGAGACTTTCCCGATCTCCTTGCTTGATCCCTAATAGACTTGGAGGCGTGCTTAGTTTTATCTTTCTGGATGAAGAATCTGGCCAGAAACTTCTTGGCTAAGTCGTCAAAGCTTGATATGGACCTAGGAGGCAGATTGTCGAACCATTTAATTACTGTTTTTGTTAAGGTAGTCGGGAAGGCTTTGCAGCGAACTGCATCTGAGGAGTCAGTGAGGTACATTCTACTTCTGAAATTACTGAGGTGATGACTGAGATCTGCTATGCCATCGTATAGAGTCATGTCGGGAGGTTTGAAGTCCTTTGAGATTTTGGTCTTCATGATCTCTTTGATGAATGGGTCTTGGTCCTTATGGGAGCTATCTTCGTGGCCGGATTGAGTAGTTTTGCCCTTGAGATCTGCTTCGAGTTTTAGGAGCTTGTCCTCTAACTCGCGGCGTCACCTAGCTTCCCTTCGTAGGTCTCTTTCGACTTCCCGTTGGTACTCGACCTCTTTTTCAAGTTGTTTTAGGCGATCTTGAAGTGCCTCCATGGCTCCCGTGTTTGGTGAATTCTTGTCTTTGTTAGGTTGAAAAGTATCGTCTATTGTGACCTCTGCATTCTTATGGGGTGTTCTGTTCTCCAAATCATAATTGTGGTCGTTGTCAAGGTTGTCCACCATGACGATGGGATGACTTCCAGATTCCTCGGCAACAGCGCCAATGTTCCGAGGATTACCTGAAACTATAGGTCGATCTCGGACGAGATCTTCTGTGCTGGTCAGCGCTGATGTGTCCGACTTGTGGGTGGTGGCCGGAGCCGCCGCGTCTGACTTGTTGGACTTGTTGGTGATGCTGATCCTTCATCACCGAAGGGTGGTGGTACCTGCAAAGGACTCCGATGCTTAAGTTAGCAAGGGTATTAAGCATGTTTTTTGTAGAATCAGAGTATGAGTTATACCTGGGTGCTCCAGTGTATTTATAATGGTGTGGAGTGACCTTTCTGGAGATAAGATAGTTATCTAATCTTATCTTTGAGTGGAGTTATCTTATCTTTAGGGGAAACCATCCTTATCTTTCTTAGGCGTTGGCTGCCTTTAGATTTGGGCCGTGTTCCTTGGTCTGGGCCTTCTTGGGCCTCTGTAGCGGTTTGGTCGAGCTCTTTGGGAAGAGGTCGGGTAGTTCTGATCTGAAGAGGTTGGTCGACTTGGCGTCAAACAACTCGGGTCGGATAGCTCGACCCCGGGTATGAACACTCTCTAATCCTGGCAAGGAACATTGGCAAGCAGTGAAGTAGATTCTCAGATACCTTAATGGTACTTCCAGAGTTTGTTTGTGCTTTGGGAATGGCCAACCTGTGTTGGATGGTTACACAAATGCGGATATGGCTGGGAATCTTGATTCAAGGAAGTCTACTTCTGGTTATATGATGACTTTTGCAGGGGGAGCTGTGTCGTGGCAATCTCGACTTCAGAAATGTGTTGCTTTGTCTACTATAGAGGTTGAATACATTGCTGTTATTGAAGCTTCTAAGGAACTCTTGTGGATGAAGAAATTTCTACAAGAGTTAGGCATCAATCAAGAGAAGTTTGTGTTATTTTATGACAGTCATAGTGCTATCCATCTCAGCAAGAATCTGACGTTTCATTCCAGATCGAAGCATATAGAGGTGAGGTATCATTGGATACGTCAAGCGCTTGAGATGAAGTCATATGCACTTGAGAAGATCCATACTGATGATAATGGTTCAGATATGATGACTAAGAATTTACCTGCAGTGAAGTTTGATTCCAAAAAAGAGAAGGCAGACTTGGTGGAGCAGCCTATCCCCACTTGAGTTGGTGAGGGGGAGATTTGTTAGTGGGTCCCCAACCAAGTGGGGCCCACAAGCTTTAAAACAAAAACAAAAAATAAAGAAAGAATAAAGTGGCTAATTGCCACGGGAGAAGAGTGAGAGAAGCTTTCTTTTGAAATTGAAAGCAAAGGAAGCACAAAGCTTCGGCGCCGAAGAGAAGGAATTTGAGGGAAAAGGGCAGTTACATTTTGATCATATTGACCTGGTAAACTTGCTCAATTTCTTATGAAATTTTAGTATGTTATTCCTGGTGTAGAGATGAACATTAGGATATAACTTGCTAGTTGTATTGCCTTCTCTTTTGCCTGATTTGAGATACCCACTTTGTGGAGGGTTTATGTTGATTCCATCAGTTTTGATGATGTATTTTGTTGATTGTTGAGATGTCCTAGTGTCACTAGAAAGACTGTTTGTGTACCCATTATTCTGATAGTGAAAGATTTTCTGGACTAGGTCTCGTGGGTTTTTTGTCCCTCTTTTGGGGATTTTCCCACGTTAAAATTCTGGTGTCTGATTATTTAATTTCTGTCATTATAATTGTTACTTGGAGTATCTTTGGTATTGCCTATTTAATTGCACAGATTGTGAAAAAATTATTTTTGATACTTTCGCTGTTAGACAGGTTCTTATTTTAAATTTTTGCTGAATTTTCCCCAACACAAGTCAACAGACGTGTAAACTATTCGTACAATTAATTCTTATATTGAGCTACATATTAGTCACTATAAGGTCTCGTGTGCTGCTCATAATTACCCAATTTCATTCACAAGTTTCTGATACAAGTTCTTTCATGATTCACTAATATTCTTTCTAGAATTCTTTTCACTCAAAAGTCATCATCTCTGTTCTGTTTCCTACTTTCTTACCTTAATCTTAAGAATCTTTCATAGAGAATGCCAAATTGTCACCTATAGGAAAATGCTGCTGTGGCAAAACTTTAGATCATGTAGGTGGTAATAATAACTCATTGTAATATAATTTTGGTTTCAGAATTTATGTATTAAAAATAGAAATAAAAATAGAAATAGATAGGTGGATATCAATATCAAGGAACTGTGTAATCATGTAATGTATTGTATATATGCAGGAGTTAATTATCTAATTTCACTAGATAAAACTTAGGGTTAAATACTGAAATCGTCCCTAAGGTCTGGGACGAAAATCAAATTCGTCTTTGACCTTTTTTTGTTATTAAAATCATCCTTAACGTTACAAAACGTTATAAAATCGTTCTTTTCCACTTCAATTTTTTTTTACCATATTACCCTTCATTATTAATAAAAATAATATTTTTAAAAATCTATTTGGTCTCTCCCTCCACCCCTTCTCCAAGCCCCTTCCTTCTACTCTTCACCATCATCCTCTTCTTCTCACCTTCGCCGTGGCAATTACTATTGCCGAAGGACATCCACCCCTCTTTCCCTTCCTCTTCTCACTCTTCCCCAATCTCCTTCCACCTCCTCCCTCTCCCTTTTCTCACAACCATCA
>NC_029788.2:11581974-11596334 GCF_000816755.2 Arachis ipaensis
TCTCACAACCATCACCACTGCCACCATAGCCATTCATTACTCATAACAAAACAAATTAACAGCAACATTCACAAAACAAAATAAATCAACAAAAAAATCAGAGGCAGAAGAAGCATAACAATTTCAATAATCACATCAATTTCAATAAACAATAATTCAATAATCATCAACTACAATTTCAGTTTTCAGATCCAAAAATAGCAAAATAACAGAAATTAAAAAAATTAAAAAATCACAGAAGAAGAAGCATAAACACAAGCAGAAGCAAAAGTTTAAGAAGAAGCAGAAGCAGAAGTTCAAGCAGAGCAGAAGAAGAAGCAGAGACAATCACAAAAGAAGAAGCAAAGACAGTCACAGAAGAAGAAGCAGCGCCGGCGGGGTCCCCCTCACGATGACCACGCGGCGGCGGCGGCGAACCCTAAAAACGAATAAGTAGGGCGGCGGAGGCGGCGAGAAGAAAAATTGAAGTTGAAATTGGGGTTGGGGTTTTGAAGAGAGGGGCATCAGGAAGGGGATGGGGGTTACGGGAGTGGGGTGGGAGTGGGGTGAGGGGGTTACGGGAGGGTGAGGGGGTGAGGGAGTGGGCTGAGGAATTTATACGGTAAATAATAATGTTTTATATAATTTTAGTTTATTTAGTATCAAATAAATTTAGATTTGAATTTTTTTTTATTCTTTTCGAATTGAAATAGTCTCATTGCATGATTGACAACTTTAATTTCTATTATAATAACTATTTTTTCTATTATTTTCTATTTACTATTTTTTTATTTTTGTCATAATAACTATTTTTTTTATCTATACCAATATATAATGGAATAGAAAAGTTTGGTATCCAATTTCTTCTCCCTATTTTACCCCTATTTTTTTTATTTTTGTTACACACTGAATTCAATATAACAAACTGTTACCACATCCTTAATTTTTTATTTTTTTTATAAAAAAAGAATTTATCTCACGACAGAGTATTAAACTGATTCATTTTCAACCTACGACATATTTTAAAACTGATTTACTTTTAATAAAAAACTACTCCCACTACGTACTCAATTTAAAAACTGAAACCCCAACAGAATTAAATACTTTTTCACTTTCAATTTTGGTCTCGCAAACATTTTTCTTCTCTGCATCTCTCTGCATCTTGCTATCTTTCTGACAAATAGAAATAGAAACTTCACAAAGTCACGTCAACGTCGATCCACTTGAACAGAATATGCTAGGCAGAAACTTCACAAAATCAACAACCACGTTAATGTCTACCTACTTAACAGAATATGCTAGGCGAAGAAGACAACATGATCGAAGAACAAAGACAGCAATTTATCGGAAGATGATTCGACAAGAAAAATAAGTTGTCATATCAACTGACTCCAATTCCAACTCCAATCCCAAACGCAGGTAGAGGTACTCGATTAACTACAAACATAGGAGTAGCCCGATTGACTACAATTAGACAAATGAGGAGAGCTACCATCCATCATCAATTTGATACCGGAAATACGATAACTAATTTTCTTTGTTATGAATTCAATTAGTTTTTAATAATTATATTTTACTTTTGAAACATACAGGAATGGAAGCGCATGACGATGGAACAAGCATAAGTAACAGAAATCTATAACAATATATAACGTGGATACGGAGTTTTCGTATCCAAATTTACTTTCTAATGTTGCCCTTAATGATAGAGATTCTCCCGTACATGCGTCAGTTACTCTAGATAAAAGAACTTTCACCATTAACAGCAACACGTGTTCTTTTATCTTATTTTCATTCTATATTTCACTAATAGTTGTAGAAAATGTAAAATCTTCTTCAATTCTTTATTCCAATAATTTATCCATTTAATTAATTTTATCCTTTTTCAATCTTTTTTACTTATCTTTCCAAGTCTGAATGTGCTTCTCTGTATGTAACAATTATTTGGATGAATTTTTGTAATTTTCTGAACTAGATAATGACTATGCTAAATGTTGATTTTCGACGCCATGTATAAGAGGAGAAAAAAATAATTAGGGGGGATAAATAATTTTTTATGGATCTTATCGTTTTATTTTTGGAATATTCTTTATGTGAGTACTTTATACCAAGTTTGATCTCATTATTCAATTTTTAGTGCTTCTCCCCTCCCAATTGGGTGCACTCTTCTATATTATTACTGTTGCCATCATTCTCCTTCCTTGAATATCGTGATTGTATCGTCTCCATCTTTTCCTCGCTTTCATTTATTACAATTACAAATTTTATACCATTTTACTGCGTATATTAATTTCACGCATAATTTTTACCTTCATTTTCCTTTCTCTTCAGTTTACTTACCAAACTGTATTCATTCTTATATATTTTTAATCTGTCTTTCACATACAAAATTTTTTCTCATCAATTTAATTTTAAAAAAATGATTATTTTTTATCTGATATTTATTTTTTAATTTTTTTTGACATGTATATACCTATCAATAATAAACTGAAGAACTCTCATAAATTATTTTGTTAACTCATTCTTATATATTTTTAATTTGTCTTTCACATACAAAGTGATGAACAAAAATGAGAGCTGCCATAATGGTATTATGGTAATTGATTGCAGTTGTGGTTAATAGAAGAAGGAATAGAAAAGTTTGGTATCCAATTTCTTCTCCCTATTTTATCCCTATTTCTTTTTTATTTTTGTTACACACTGAATTCAATATAACAAACTGTTACCCCATCCTTAATTTTTTATTTTTTTTTATAAAAAAAGAATTTATCTCACGACAGAGTATTAAACTGATTCATTTTCAACCCACGACATATTTTAAAACTGATTTACTTTTAATAAAAAACTGCTCCCACTACGTATTCAATTTAAAAACTGAAACCCCAACAGAATTAAATACTTTTTCACTTTCAATTTTGGTCTCGCAAACATTTTTCTTCTCTGCATCTTGCTATCTTTCTGACAAATAGAAACTTCACAAAGTCACGTCAACGTCGATCCACTTGAACAGAATATGCTAGGCAGAAACTTCACAAAATCAACAACCACGTCAATGTCGACCTACTTAACAGAATATGCTAGGCGAAGAAGACAACATGATCGAAGAACAAAGACAGCAACTTATCGGAAGATGATTCGACAAGAAAAATAAGTTGTCATATCAACTGACTCCAATTCCAACTCCAATCCCAAATGCAGGTAGAGGTACTCGATTAACTACAAACATAGGAGTAGCCCGATTGACTACAATTAGATAAATGAAAAGAGCTACCACCCATCATCAATTTGATACCGGAAATACGATAACTAATTTTCTTTGTTATGAATTCAATTAGTTTTTAATAATTATATTTTACTTTTGAAACATACAGGAATGGAAGCGCATGATGATGGAACAGGCATAAGTAACAGAAATCTATAACAATATATAATGTGGATACGAAATTTTCGTATCCAAATTTACTTTCTAATGTTGCCCTTAATGATAGAGATTCTCCGGTACATGCGTCAGTTACTCTAGATAAAAGAACTTTCACCGTTAACCGGTGTTCTTCTATCTTATTTTCATTCTATATTTCACTAATAATTGTAGAAACCGTAACATCTTCTTCAATTCTTTATTCCAATAATTTATCCATTTAATTAATTTTATCCGTTTTCAATCTTTTTTACTTCTCTTCCCAAGTCTGAATCTCTGTATGTAACAATTATTTGGATGAATTTTTGTAATTTTCTGAACTAGATAATGACTATGCCAAATGTTGATTTTCGACGCCATGTATAAAAGGAGAAAAAAATAATTAGGGGGGATAAATAATTTTTTATGGATCTTATGGTTTTATTTTTGGAATATTCTTTATGTGAGTACTTTATACCAAGTTTGATCTCATTATTCAATTTTTAGTGCTTCTCCCCTCACCATTAGGTGCACTCTTCTATATTATTACTGTTGCCATCATTCTCCTTCCTTGAATATCGTAATTGTATCGTTTCCATCTTTTCCTCGCTTTCATTTATTACAATTGCAAATTTTATACCATTTTACTGCGTATATTAATTTCACGCATAATTTTTACCTTCATTTTCCTTTCTCTTCTGTTTACTTACCAAACTGTATTCATTCTTATATATTTTTAATCTGTCTTTCACATACAAAATTTTCTCTCATCAATTTAATTTTAAAAAAATGATTATTTTTTATCTAATATTTATTTTTTAATTTTTTTGACATGTATATACCTATCAATAATAAAATGAAGAACTCTCATAAATTATTTTGTTAACTCATTCTTATATATTTTTAATTTGTCTTTCACATACAAAGTGATGAACAAAAATGAGAGCTGCCATAATGGTATTATGGTAATTGATTGCAGTTGTGGTTAATAGAAGAAGAAAACAAGAAAAAAATAAAACAAGACAACATAATAGTGACGGTGAGACGATAATACTAATAGTTATCCATGTAAAAAGAATGATAAGAAAAAATGATAGTGTATAATATGATGAGATGATATAATCAAAATAAAAATTAATAATTTAAAATAATAATAAAATTAAAAATAATTAAAGATGTTTAATATAAGATTAAAAAAATATTTTTTATCTATTCGAATTATACATAAAAATAAAGAGTATTTTGAATATAAATTTTTAAATTTGCTTCAAATTAAATAAGATTGAGAAAATAAATAAATTTAATATAAATTTTTTTGTTATTTACAAAAAATATAACAATTATTAATTATTTTTATGGCACGGCTCTCCAAGGCATCCTTGCAAAACTCTTCCGGATGATATCAAAATTCTTTTAAGCCGCCTACATAACGTGGAGAGTAAAGTACCAACCCGATCCCTGTCCATTTCCCAAAATGTCAAGACGATCCTTAACCAAAAACACGTTCCATTACGGTCCCTGACCCTGAACTCCGGCTGCCAACCCGGTCCTTCTGTCACAGTCACGGCGGAAAGTCGACGGAAAATGCTGAGGTGTGAAGGCTAGGGTATGACAAGGATGGCTCGGGTTGTGACGTGGAAGAGAGAATCCTATCTGGCAATATGAAATGGACAGGGGCCTTTATGTCATAGCCCAGAACACAAAAACGATGGCGTTTTGAGGGTTCCAGGCGTCGTTTGGTTTCGCGCGTTATGGGTTATCCCCTAAAGACCCCTTGACTCTGAAATACAATTACATTCTAAACCCTAGCAGACAGCTCTCTTCTCCATCAAGGCAGTGGTGACTGGTGAAAATCTTGGTGACAAGGTTGCTGACGAAGCTCTTGACGGAAGTTGGACGATTCTTGGACGGCGCTCTTGACGGAAGTTGGACGATTCGACACATTGGAGTGATTGCTGAGGTAGGTGTCGTTACTGTCCCTTTCACTATTTTGCTTGTGTGTGGTCCTTCTCCTACCATTGTTGTTTGCATTCAGTGTTGGTGGGGTAAAGAGAGGTTAAAAAAGTGTTCTGCTGCCATAACATAGGAGTTGTATGTATTTAAAAAAAATGAAACTGTAGAGATGAGTTAAAAAATTAGTGATAGTTGGAACAGATTATTAGGATTGGCTATTTAAATTGATGTAAGATTGAAGAAACTGTGTTGCATGTTTAAATTTTTTAATTAGGAATGAACAAAATTTTATTGCACTTTTCCAGATGTCTGAATGTCTCGTTACCCCTGTGTTTCACCATGGGGGGAATTTCACGAAGGACAGTGAAGGAAATGTTAGCTACATGCATGGAAAAGTTCATAGGTGGCCACCAATGGATGTTGACCTGATTAATTACTTTGATTTGGTTGTTTTGTTTAAAGAGTTAGGCTATGTGGAGTTTAAGGCAATGTATTGGTGTGATATGACTGCATGTAATATGGAATCTGGGCTTCATCAAATTCATGGGGATAAAGAAATTAACGAACTGAGGGAGGGTATTGATAAGAACAGGCACACAGATGAATTTTACATCTACTTTGATCATCCTGTGGACTTGCCAGAGGTAGTTGCTGAGGGAGTTGTGGAGGAGGATGTGATTGCCAGTGATGTCAATTCGCTTAGGTCATCATCATCTTCCTCGGATGATGGATACGAAAGTGCTGAGGATGAGGCTTACAAACTGCCTCCTCCTGGTTATGAGTCTGATGACAGTGGGAGTGATGACAGTTTGAATGAGAAGAAGAAAAAGCAGAAGACCCGAGTTAAAGAGAAGATGTCACCTAAAGGAAGAAAAAAAACTGGTGTGGCTAGGAAGAAGGGGACTAAGTCAGCAGAAGATGCGCCAAAGATGTCTCCTAAAACAACTAAGAGAAGGGCTAGTAGGAAATACTCTGGTGCTAGGAGAAAACATGTGCTAAAGGAGGGGCTTGGTAGGCAAAATATGCAGGGGGAGAACAGTGGGCCTGGGCCAGAGCTGGGAGGCCCAAGAACCTCCAGAAAACATGGGCCTGGGGGGCAGAATACAACAAATGCTACTAATGGAGCTGAAGACCATGTACCAGACCCAACTGCAGCAGAGCTAGATAGTGAGTATGAGAAACCTTATGAGTATGAAAGTGAAGTGTTCAACAGTCCAGTTTCATCTGGAGATGAGGGTACTACAGCCTATGATACTTTTGATGAGGACACTGAATATGGTGAGGTCCAGTTTAAGGTTGGACAGTTGTTCCCCACCATGGAGTCATTCAAGAAGGCTCTGAAAGATTATTTTGTGCACGAGGGTAAGGATGTTTTATATATTAAGAATGAGAAGCTGAGGGTGAGAGCAGCTTGTGCAGGTGAAAAATGTCCTTGGCTAATTTTTACAAGCTGGAACAGTTCAAAAGGTTGTTTTCAGGTCAAAACCCTTTACAATGAACACAACTGTGGAAGGGATTTTGGTAGCAACTTGGCTGACAGAGCATGGGTCACTGATAAGTTAGTTAAGAAGCTCTTCACAGAGCCTGACCTGAAGCTAGGTGCAGCCAGGGATCATATCATAGATGAATACAATGTGAAGGTGAACATTAGAATGGTAGCTAGAGCATTGAAGGTTGCGAGAGAGGTTGTCATTGGGAGTGAAAAGGCACAGTATGGAAAGACACGGGATTACCTGATGGAATTGCACAGAAGTAACCCCGGATCAACCGCGTTGATGGAAGTAATTCCCCAACCTGAATCTCTACCACTATTTGATAGGTTATACATTAGTTTGGATGCCTGCAAGAAGGGGTTTAAGGAGGGATGTAGGCCACTAATAGGGTTGGATGGCTGTTTCTTGAAGGGACGTTATGGTGGCCAGCTTCTTAGTGCGGTGGGCCAAGACGCAAATAACCACTTCTATGTCATTGCATATGCAGTGGTCCCAAATGAATGCAAGGAGACATGGAAGTGGTTCTTAACTTTACTGAAAGAAGACTTGGGTGAAGTTCCACAACATGGCTGGAACTTTATTTCAGATCAACAAAAAGTAAGTTAATTATGTTAAATTATTTAACAAGTATACCTTCTTATCATAATTAAATTATTTTAAGTTAATTACATTCTCTGTTAAATGTCACATGTTCAATTTACCTTTTCCTGATAATAATCAGACTGATATTGTGTTATGAATTTGCCATAGGGTTTGGAACTGGCAATGAAGGATGTTAACCCTACTGCCCATCACAGAAACTGTGTTCTTCATATTTGGAAGAACTTCATAAAACATTTCAAAGATGAACAAACAAAGCAGATGGTATGGGAGTGTTCTCGTTGTACAACAATTCAAGAATTCAGAAGTGCAATGGAGAAATTGAAGAAACTGAATCAGGGAGCCTGGGAGTATCTGCAGAGGTTTGACCCGGGTGTGTGGTACAAGGCCTACTTCAGCCATGGGCCCAAAATTGATAATATAACGAACAATATGTGTGAGGTGTGGAACGCCAAAATTGTTGAATACAGGAAGAAACCAATTCTATCAATGTGTGAAGATTTGAGGTGTTACATCATGAGGAAAAGGGCTATGCACAAGAAGAGACTGGAGCACCACACTGGTATATTGGCCCCTGTGCAGCAGAAGAAGCTTGATCAGTTTATCAAGCCCAAGAGTACCAAGTGGAGAGCAACCTGGGCTGGTGATTCTGATAGAGTACTGTTTGAGGTTCATATGCAAAGGCACAAAGTTGGAGTAAACTTACAAAGCAAGACATGTACTTGCAATGTGTGGCAGCTAACTGGTATACAATTCATCATCTTATATGACTGGTCTAGTTAACAAATCTGTAGTCTTTAACTAGTTTATATTTGTTTAACAAAATTTGTGTGCAGGCATGCCTTGCAGACATGCGGTTGCAGCCATGGCTAAGATGGGGTTGAAGGCAGAGGACTTTGTGCATAAATGGCTCACTATGGATGCTATCAGATTAGCCTATGCTGTCTGCATTAATCCAGTTAACAGCGAAGAATACTGGAATCCAACTGATTCACCACAGCCACTACCTCCCCCAATTAAGAAAGCTGCACATCGTCCAAAGATGAAGAGAAAAGTTGATTCTGTAGAGGCAGAGATGAATTCCCACAAGGCCAAAAAGTCATTCGAAGTGACTTGTAACAGGTGTGGCCAAAAGAGTCATTACTATAAAACATGCTCCAACCCACCCAAAGATCCAAATTGGAAGCCTATGACCAAGAAGGAAAGGAGGAATTTGAAGCAGTCTGCTCCAGCAATGGACTCTGCTAGCACCACACAGGTATGCCTCCTTCAGGGTTCGATTTGTCATATTTTAATAATGGTTAAGGATTTAAGTGTCACATGATAGAATGGTTAGGTATTTAATTGTTATAGCAAAGATTGATCCAGTATTTAAATGCCTGTTTTGTATGATGATCCACATAGAACCAGGTTGGTGAGGAAAACAATATGAGTACTAATATTCAAGGAACAATACTGGACCCTGTGGTAAGTAGAACAAAAATGGTTAATTTGTTTACATGTTTTCATGATCTTTATTGTTGACTCCATATTGAGATAGAGTATTATTCATGAATGTAGACAAAGGCAAAAAAACAAAAAAAGAAGCTACCTAAATCGACATCAAAGGAAGGAACAACACTGGGACAAGGAGATGAAATTCCTCTTTCACAGTCTGCTCCCGAACCAGAAGTTGTAAGTGCCCAGTGTAGTTCACAATTGAATTAGACAAAGGCAATGTCTTAGTCTTACTTTTTGTGTGAGGTATAATGCAATCTTGTTGGTTTGCAGGGAGCATCTGACACCCCCACCTTCAATAACCCACCTCCACAAAGGATGAAGCAACCAATTGTGAGGCCACCAATCTCATCCACCTTTGTTCAAGGTTCTGTGGTGAATCAAATTCCTCCAACTATTGGACCTCACTTCAGGCCTCCCACTCCTACCAACATGGAAATTCCACCCAACAATGATACTAATGTTCCTACTGGATCAAGGATGCCTAAACCAAGTCAACCCACATGGTCTTAGTGCCGAGACAATGGCTGCAGCAGCTTCCGGAACTGCATCAAGACTATTCAAGTTTATCCCCACTCCTGGATTTAGGCCTCCTAGGAAGAACTAGAAGTGTAGTCCTAGGTTTATATCAAGTTAAAAGAATATGCTGACTTTTTGATAAACTAGCTTACATATAGCCACCACAAACAGTTTTTTGCTTTGTGTTTTCATAGCATATGTGAATTAAGGGTCAACAATAATCTTTTTATTTTGGTGTTGCTGATGTTGGTATAGGGCTATAAATTGCCCACTTTTGTGGTTATTTTGTGAACAACATGTTGACATTTGGTGGCTGTTTGTAGTTGTTAATGTTATATATTACTGTTAGTTATTACTGAATTGCTTTTCATGGTATGAAAGGATTCGATTATAACACATTTACATAATGTCTCTTTTCCAAACAACCAACACACTTGTTTCATTTAATAAACTCAGATTTACACTGTTAACTGATACAATACATCTAATTCAGCAACAGCAACTTCCAACACAAAACAAACAAGATACACTAACTATCCACTATCCACTCTAAACGAGATAATTTGCACATACAACTCCAAAGACAAATACAATAACTATCAATGGATAACTAAACCACCTATTACACTTATCCTGGCTAGAATTTTTCATCTGCAACTCTATCCCAGAAACTCTATCCTCTAACCTTGTCACTTTCTCCTCCATCCAAAAATCAGTATCCAAAAAATTTTTTGGCTTTCGATTCCGAGCATAAGGACTGCCATTATTTATTTGCTCCTCTTCAAATAGTGAAACATATTCATCCAACCATTGAAAATATTTGCAACCACCTTGTGCAATCTGCACAGTAAAAAGAAAGCAAACTCAAATTATTAATGCAGAGATGCCTGCTACAGATCTTGGCATGACTAGCAAGATAATTAACTGTTTCATACCTTAAAATTTGGGCATCCAAAGAATAACCTCTTAGGGTTCGACTTTGTTGATGACATGAATAGAATTGCATGAATCCCACAATTGCATTTCGGGGCAACGAATCTTTTCTTCATCCTGGCTCCAGCACTACCAACGGAGCTCACATAAATGCTCCTACCCTCATCGTCCGATGCATCTCCTCCAATCCCACGATCTCTGCTGTTGCTCATGGTGGTATAAGTTCCATACACAAAACAGGGAACATTGACGACCAGACTCGTCTAAAAAGGACGCATGGAACCCTCAAAACGCCATCGTTTTTGTGTTCTGGGCTATGACATAAAGGCCCCTGTCCATTTCATATTGCCAGATAGGATTCTCTCTTCCACGTCACAACTCGAGCCATCCTTGTCATACCCTAGCCTTCACACTTCAGCATTTTTCGTCGACTTTCCGCCGTGACTGTGACAGAAGGACCGGGTTGGCAGCCGGAGTTCAGGGTCAGGGACCGTAATGGAACGTGTTTTTGGTTAAGGATCGTCTTGACATTTTGGGAAATGGACAGGGACCGGGTTGGTACTTTACTCTAACGTGGAATGGGAAGATACTTTTGGTGAGGAAAAACACAGACAAGCTGGCCAGGAAAAACATACTAGGAATCCACATCTTTGAAGCTCCTATTCTTAATATTTGCTTCGATTTAGATGCTAATTGTATTGGTTTTCTTAGGAAAAAGGGTGCTAGCTAAGGCCTGTTTTTAGTTTGTTGTTTCTTACTTTTTGGGGTTTTAAAACCATCTTTTTAAATAATTTACTTAAATACTAGTATTTTATCCGTAATAGTATTACGAGAATATAAATCTTTTAAAATTATGTCGGTCCTGATATTATAGATTATGACACGAAAAATTTATAGCATTAAACTACTTTTATAAGATGGTCGTAAGAGACAAAAGTTTCCGTCGATTAAAAATATCAGAGTCTTAAACAAAATTAAATAATAAATTTTTTAGTTATTATTATAAAACACTTTAAAATGTTAAATTATAAAACCACACAACAAAGAGGTAATATAAAATCGTCATAGTTTAAAGTTCTAGGTAATATATGAGGTGAAATATTCGATAGAGTAAATTTTTATTCTCAACTATTCTAAAATATACAAAAAGTATTTTCAGAATGATAATGCTTCTATTGTATTTCTTTAAAAGTTTTGAATGTCGTCTATTAATTTATAGTATTTTTAAATTAATTTTTTTAATTTATTATGACAAAATAACGATATGATGAAGATTTTGTCCGCTAAAATTGCGAAAATATTTTTAAAAATTAGTTTATTCATTGTATTTTATTTTGTTTTTTTTTTTTGGTGTTTATGTTATATTTCATACATTATTAAATTTTAATTTGATAATTTTTTTTATCATCAAGGACTTATTATTTAGTTACTGCAATTTAATTAAGATTTATTTTTTATCATTAAATGATGTTATGTGTATTGGGTTATTGCCATTAAATAATATATATTTGTAGTAGCATTTTTTTAGTTTGTACTTAAATTAGTTATTCAATAAAAATTTGTCCGATAACTCATAAAAATATATACAATGTTATCTATATTTTTAATTTAGTTAGCTATTGACTTATAATATTTAATATAGTATTTTAATATTTTTTAAAAAATTAGAACACATTTTTCCATGACCAAATTTTACTATCTATTAAATTTTTAATTGGGTAAAGATTCTATAATAAAAAGGATCCATATAATTTATACAATACATTAATAAATACATGAGATAAAATAAGACATATTTTTGTACTATTTTTCAATAGTTGTTATTTTGTGTTTAAGGGAGATCTTTTCTAATTTTACTATTTAATTTTAAAAGATATATGTTGTTACCAAAATTTTATTACAAAGTTATTGTTATTATTAGTTTTATGAATGTATTGCCAATTTAAAATTTATAGTATTTGTTAATTATTTGTTTTATTTTTTTTATTATAGAATTCATAATTTTGTTTAACATTAGGCATTTTATATAGTAGTGTACAATATCAAACCTCTTAATTTATTCAATACAAAAAATATTTTAAATGAATATTATGCGATGAAGATAAAATATTAAAATATAAGTAGAGTAAGTGAGTACTAACTTCATATTTGCATGGCTTTTAGTATTATTTGTAACTGGTTCATTATAAGAGATTGATTGAGGCATTGAATTAGTAGCAGTGGTGTATGTCTCGACCTATACTAATACAAAAAAAAAAAAATACAAACTTAATATGTTGTAGATTATCTTAAAAGAATTAAAAATTAGTTCTCAGAAATCAAATCAAATCGCGTAAATTAAGTTAATTAATTTTGTTAATCTTCTATATTAAGATTTAATGTATAGGCAAAATGACTTAAAACGACGTTATTACATGTTTTAAATATATAGGGTACTAACCAGTTAGGACATCACCACATCTTTTACTTGAACAACTTCATTATAATATGATTCCAGACCTATATTTTTAAAGAGCAATACAGATAATAAGCATAATTTGAATTCATAAAAGTAAAATTAGTTATCATGATTAAAGTTAACTTTTATGTCGCGTATAAAGGTGATTTTAATTATTTTAAATTTGTTTAATTTTATTCTGAAACAGAGAATATTTTAAAAATAATATTCTTCTATTATATTTTTTTCATTAATTTTTTTAAAGTTTGAATATCGTCCATTAATTTGTGACATTTTTCTCTATTATATATAATTTTTTTAAGTTAAATAATAAGCATCAGAAATATATAAATAGTGTATATTAATTTAATTAATTTTGTTATAGAATACCAACCAATTATGTTACTATGACATCGTCTGTTATTTGGACCAACTCCATTATCATGCGCTTTCAATTCTAGATTTTTCAAAGAGTAGAATACAGATATTAAGCAAAAATTGAATTTATAGCCGAAAAAATTAAATTATCATAATACATGTTAAGTTTTATGTTACCTGAAACAAAATGATGATGATGATGGATGGCTCTTACCATTTGTCTAATTGTAGTTAATCTTGGCAATGGATTTAGGATAGAAATTATATTAGTTGATATAATATGTTTGCTGATTCGTTGAATTTTCCAATTATATTTGTCAGAACATAAGGTAGCAAGACGCAAAGAAGAAAAACGATTGCAAGAGCACCATTGAAAGTGAAACAGATATTTAACTCTCTTGAGTAAAGTACGATTGAAGGTGCAGAAGTTTTTGTTATTGAAAGTGAATCGTATTTAAATTGAGTACGTATTAATAGTTTTTTTTAATTGAAACTGAATTAGCTTTAAATTCTGTCGTGGGTTGAAAGTGAATCAGTTTTAAATCTGTCGTGGGTTAAAGCCAGTTTTTAAAAAAATAAAATAAAATAAAATAAAAAGAATTGAAAACGTAGTAGCAGTTTTTTTTATTGAAATCTATTTTTAAGTTCTGTCATGGGATAAAGCCAATTTTTAATAAAAAGAAAACAAGGATAAAATAAGAAGAAAAAATTGGATACCACAATTCCATATCCCCATTATATATTGGTATAGATAATATTTCTTTTAGTAATTATTCATTAATAAATGTTGCATTAACGATTCTGCTTATTGTATTTCAATGTGTTTATTTCAATTAGACTCAATAAATTACCAAAATTCAAACTTATTATCTTGAACTTCTTCCTTGATCATATGGTTAGAATCGTTTAACAGAATATCTTCGACCATAAAATTTTTAAAGTAAAAGAAAAATACAATAAAACATATTAGAAAACCTAAAAAAATAAAATAATTTTTAAAATAGAATATATATATATAAAAGAAAAATAATAAATTAAAATTAAATTGGCTTATGACATAGAAAAATAAAGAGAACTAAATAATCATGAAAGTTGAAATAACGAAAAAATATATAACACAGTTCTTATCTTAAGACATTTAAATGTTATATGTCAATCTAATAATTAATAAAAA
>NC_029788.2:11600398-11606294 GCF_000816755.2 Arachis ipaensis
CTATGACATAGAAAAATAAAGAGAACGAAATAAACATGAAAGTTGAAATAACGAAAAATATATAACACAGTTCTTATCTTAACACATTTAAATGTTATATGTCAATCTAATAATTAATAAAAAATAATATTATCCAATGTAAAATAGATTAAAAATAAGAAAGAGATTAACAAAATCAATTAACAAAGTTCTTATCTTAAGTTGTCAGATTATTTAAAAAATTAATTAACAAAGTTCGTATCTTACTATATTTATTATATTTATTGTGTTATATGTCAATCTAATAATTAATAAAAAATAATATTTTTTAATATAAAATATATTAAAAATAAAGAAAAAAATTAACAAAATATACGTAGAGATTTTTCACTCTACCATTGGTAAGTATAAATTTTTTTACATCTTTTATATGCCAATCGTATGACAGATGAATAATATTAAATTAATTAATCTTTTTGCAATAATTTAAAAAATTAGTAAATGTCAATTTTAGTACTTTTTATAAATAAATGTCAAATTTAATATTCTACATAATTAATAGTTTAGATAGTTTAGAAAATTATAAACATAGACTTTAATAATACGTATCAATTAATAAATATAGACTTTGATAATACGTATCAAACAATGAAAAAAAAATATTGATAAATTTTAATAAATATAGAATATATTTATAGATAAATTTTAGTACTATAGAATATATTTGAGTAGTAGTGCTCGATCTATAATTATACAAAAAAATACAAACTTTAAATGTAAAAATGGAATAAGATAAAAAGTACTTGTCCTTTGAATTTTCTTTTAAAAATTAAAAATTAGTACTCAAAAATAAAATAAACAGTAAATATAAAATACCAATCACTTGTATTATCATAACGTCTATTATTATTTTTCAAAAGGTACCTGTATTTGGCAATGGAGTTGGAATAAAAATTGTATCAACTTCCTTGTCAAATTCTCTCACGATGATTTGCAGGTATCCCTTTTTTAGTAAATGCATGTCAGAATCAAAAGATAGCAAGATGTAGAAAAAAAGGATCGACAACTGTGAGAAATATTTGTAAGTGGAGCAGTTATTTAATTTCCTCACGATTGCAGCAGTTATTTAATGTGTTAATGACTTTTTTTTAATTATAAACAAAAATGTATTATTACTATTTTGTCCATAAATTTGATTTGTAAAATGAATTATTTGAGGGCAAATAGTGTCTATAAAATGAATTATTTTGTCCGTAAATGTATTACTATTTTTTTATATTGGTATAGATATATTGGTATAGATAAAAACTCACCTGCACGTATCTTCATTTGATAATTAAAAATGGTTAAATTACAATTTTCGTTAAATACTTAATTCTATCAAATCAGCCAATGAGTTATAGTTCAAATGGCATAACCTTTCCATACTCAATTAAGAGGTTCCAAGTACGAGTCGATAATTTTTTTAATAAAAAAAACTTTTTTATTTTTTAGTAAGTTTAGCAAATTTCTAATAATAAAAATAAAAGTATTAAAAAAATTAAAATAAAATTTAAGTAGCTACCATTTATATTTTTTAAATTTTTTTAAAAATATTTTTTATAAAAAAAATATTTTCTAAAATGGAATCCAAACAAGTCTTTATTATTACTAAAAGATGATTTATTTATTGAAAATGATAAAAGACAAGAAGATAGAAAGGTGAGTTGAACGTAGAAGTTGGTCGTGTGGTCCGCGGTTGAGGGCTGAGGCGTCTGGCGCGGGACGAGAGTCGAGTGGCTGAGAAGGATATGCAATTTCACACCAAACTGGCGACCCTAACGCCTCTTTCTTTCACCTTCTCTTTCTTCTTCGTCACTTTCTTCCCCAATTGAGGTTCTCTCTCTCTCTCTCTCTCTCTCTCTCTCTCTCTCTCCGATTAGGGTTTTTTTTACATCATAACCTCTTTCTATATATTTGTTGTGTAAAATCATGCTTAACGCTTTTGTGATCGGGTTCTTCTTTTTCCGATGATGCTCAATTCTTAGGTCTGTTATTTGATTCGGAACTGGTTTTCATTTGCATTGCATGTTCTCTGGTTCTGGTATTGTTCTAGAAATGAAATTATGAATCGAGCATTAGGGTAGTTCTATTTGTTAGCACGATCTTGTTGGATGGTTTGGTAAAACATGTTGTTCGTGAAATTGAATGTTTCGGAGCTTGTGGAATTGAAGAATTGGATGTGGTTTAAAAGCTTTGAAGCTGGATCTATAATTTTTGGTTGAGTAAGTACCTAGGGCATGTGTTTTATGCTATTATTAGGATGATGAGTGATTCTTAAGCCATGCCCCCAAAGTTGAAGTTTGAATATAAAATTATGTATTTATAGTTAAGAACATTTTAAGATTCATTATTGGATAGGAAATGTTTTGCAGTTAGAGTTTCTACAGTTTCAGATTCTGAAAACTTGTGTTTTTGATATTTAAGGTGGATTTAATATTTGTAAAACGTACCCTTGCAGCCAAGAGAGTAGTTCTCTGCTACTCCTGATGGGTGCTCCTAAGCAGAAATGGACATCTGAAGAGGAAGCAGCTCTTAAAGCTGGAGTTGTCAAGCATGGGGTTGGTAAATGGCGTACAATACTCAAGGATCCAGAATTTAGTGGTGTTTTGTATCTGCGGTCCAATGTGGATCTCAAGGTCTGTATCTTGGTACTTTTGTCTTTGTTGGTGCTTTATTTCTCAAAGTTGAAGGTCATACTTTCAAGAAGTGCAAAATTTTATACATATCATAATGAATTTGTATTGGACCATCTATGTTAGGGAAATGTTATTGCCACTCCTATTTTTGATAATACCACTTCTTCACACATGATTTTTGCACATTGTATGTTTGCATGTATTTACAGAAAGAAGAGTAGCATTATAAAAATAGGAGTGACAATATCCATTTCCGCTATGTTCGCAATGTTATTATACAAATTGACTTATATGTGTGGTGCTGATATGGGCTATACTGGATAGGATAAATGGAGAAATCTGAGTGTGATGGCAAATGGATGGAGTTCTAGGGAAAAGTCTAGGTTGGCTATCAGAAGGGTGCATCAAGCCCCAAAACACGACGAGAACCCTTTCGCTGTCCCTCCTTTTACTCCAAGTGATGAAGATATTGTTGATGTTAAGCCTATTCAAGTTTCTAGAGAGGTGGTGCCATTTTCTGGTCCAAAAAGGTCTATTGTAAGGTTGGACTCTCTATTTTGTTTCAAATTTGTTAAAACATTTCACTATAATTTCTCTACCTGGTTTGCAGAAAAAAGTGGAACTTTAGTAGTTGAAGTTGTATGCGCAATTGTTAATGGTATCTGTTTATGAATATCATGTTTAAATTTTACAGATTGGATAACCTTATAATGGAGGCAATAACTACCTTGAAGGAAACTGGTGGTTCTAATAAGACAACTATTGCAGCTTTCATAGAGGTATTATTCTTATTTTGAAGTATAATCCCTGTTCTACTTTTTATTCATTTGTTTTTTTTTTTTTAATTTTGGTTTTTGGGATGATTTTTTAGTTCGTGTAATTAATTTATGATTGTAGACAAGATCTGTTTTCAGTCACAAAATTTGGCTAATGTGGTTTTCTTGGCCCTGATGTGTTATGCAGTCTCATTATTATGAGTTGGAAATTGAAAATACCATACAATTCTCTATATTCCTTCTCACTCTAGTCTTCCTCTTAATATGTATGTTCTTATTGTCTTAAAATTCTTCTCTAATCCTCCTTGTGGAAGAATGGAAGGGCTTTTAGTTTGTGTTAATTGGATAAGAATTTCTATACTGTTTTAAGTGCCTTTTTATTTTGTTCAGTCTAAGTGTTTTGTGATTATTATTGTGATATGTTTATGATTTATGGCTTCAAACTTTTTTATTTGACGTATATATGATTCAATTTATTAGTTTTAGACTAGATGATTGACTGTTTTCATATATATATATATATATCCCTTAGTGGGATTGGTTGTTTTCCCTTTTTCTTCTTGGTTACCGGTTAAGCATCTTTTGAAATTGGAATCATCAATATGCTTTGTGGTGGAAATGATGCTTAAAAAATGTGACACCGTTTGAACTCTCCATGCACCGAACGTTATGTGGTTGAGCAATGACGTTAACCCTGTTTGTAAATTGTGAAATCCTCGTGTTTGTTATTAACTTATAAATTATCATAGATTCTGTTTTGTATGATACTACTGTGTTTTACATTTCATGAGATATTATATTCTTTTTGTTTCGATATTAGTTAAATGTCATTGGATTGTAATATGTAGGACCAATATTGGGCACCACCTGACTTCAAAAGGTTGTTGTCAGCAAAGTTAAAGTATTTGACAGCATGTGGAAAGCTGATCAAGGTATCTCATATCCATCTGTTGTGGACGATATTTGGATGACTTGAATATGAAACAATAAATGCATTTTTATTCACCTGGTGACTAATACTGGTTTTGTTTCGCACAATATTATGCATTTACATTCACGAAAGAAAGGTGCAAATTGTAATTTCTTTTTGACAAAAGCAGAATGTGGTTAAGATGGAGAGAAGAAAAAGTGTCAATTGTAATTCTAACCATACAATTTTCTACCTATCTCCCTAATTTTAGTCGCTTGTTCATGGAGAAATGTCAAACTGAAATGTAGGCCACTTAGTGTCCTACCATGAATACTTTTACCCAGTGTCCACCTGAGTTACATATTACACTTCTGCTAAAATGAGAAATTACAAAATGTAGGCTTGAAATGGATGCCAAGCCTCTGAATTTTACCTAGTTCATGTCCTTGATATCAGTTGTTGTCGCAGTTGCTGTTCCTCTTATTTATTGATATATTGCTTTGCTTACATACAGCTGCCAGTTGGGTAAATTGAATGGGATTTTGCCCTTTTGGGCATCTACATGCGACTTTTAACTGTGAATTCATGCATGGACTTGTGCAAGATTTCTTTGTTTTCTGCAATGAATTAGAAGCAATTGTTTGTTGTATTATTTTCAGGAATCCACTATTCTGGAGTCTGGATGCTATACTTTTCATTTTGTCGCAGTTATGTTTAACATTTTCAACCAGAGATCTTAGTGGGTGAGTTGATATTTCAGGTAAAACGCAGATATAGGATTGCACCTACGCCAGCATATTCTGACAGAAGAAGAAGCTCAAGCTTGTTAATGGATGGGAGGCAGAAAGCCTCTTTGAGAGGTGACAAGGAAGAGACCAATGTCCTTACGAAGTCTCAGGTAGATTTAGAATTAGCAAAGATAAGGTCGATGTCTGCACAAGAGGCAGCTGCAGTTGCTGCTCGAGCAGTTGCAGAAGCAGAAGCTGCCATAGCAGAAGCTGAAGAGGCAGCAAGAGAGGCAGAGACAGCAGAAGCTGATGCAGAGGCGGCACAAGCTTTTGCAGATGCTGCTATGAAAACACTGAAGGGTCGAAACACCCCAAAGATGGTAAAACTCATTATTTTTCCTCTTCTTTTGAGATACTCTAATACGTCCGCTGGAACATTTAGATTTTAGAATATTATTTTGTATGAAAACTTGGGGGAAAAATAATTTAGAATTAGAGCTTCATGTTTAAATATGCCTAGCAAATGTCATCTTAACCTGGATATAAGGGAGGGACAGTGTCTCAAATATGTGATCTAGTTATGGAGGATTTATCATTTTGGAGACATTGTACATAAATTTTGTGCTTTAATTCATTTTACATATTTAAATTTGTAGATGATCCATGCTTAATCGAAGTTGAAGAATTGACGTGAAGAGCGATCTACCATGGCAATCAGTAGGACTGACAGCCAGATACATATTTATCTTCTGCTGGGCATTGTCTAATGTCTATATCTTACACATCTATATTGGAGGTTTTTCTAGTGGCTATATGCAGGTTTTT
>NC_029788.2:11606462-11611159 GCF_000816755.2 Arachis ipaensis
TAGATAGAAACATCTCTTAAATCTTTCATGTAATTTCTTCAGAGCTGTTGTTCCCGTCATTGTTGCATAATGGTTGATCATTGTATGTAACATTTGTAGAAAGCAGATTTTAGGTGTATGGGAATCTGTTGATATTTTTTCAAATAACATAAACAGCTTTTTTAGTTCATTATTTGACATATGTTTAACCCGTGTTAAGTGGAAAAGCAAGACTGAAATATAATCTCCATGTTGTTGGAAGTGTTGACTGCTTTGTGATTTCTGTTGGAACCAGCTGTCTTTTACTTTCCAATTAAAGGAAAACAAACAAGATATTTTTATGAATTTATTATTACCATATTCCTTAAATTGGTAGAAGACAACTCCCTCTTATTAGGAGTGTGTGGTTTATGTTGGGAGGTTCAGTCCCCACATTCCCCTACCAATCCCACGTAGATTCTAATTGCTGTCGAACTTTATTTAATAGTCACAAATTTGAAGGTCATATCATCCTTGGTTTCTTTTTTGGGTGTCTTTATGAAATCCCCTTGACTATAAAGTTTGTAATATAAAATAAAATAATTGAATCATTTTAATTGAAATATAAAATTGTTAAATAGTATTTTTATTGATATTGTTTAAAAAAGGGTGCTAATAGCATTCTACCCTGTTTATAATTTTATATTCTCCTCCTAAGTGATTACTAATGATAAGCACACTGGCCATAGTTTAGACTTTAGACACTGTAAGTTTGTAAGTCACCTCCTAACTGTATCTGTGCCTATTCACAATTTCTATAACTTTAGTACGGTAAATACATGTATGCTTAACTATACATCAAATAAACTGAAATTATAATTCACATGCAAATATTTTCTTGTTTCCTCACTTTAGTTACTAAGGACATTTATTTTAGTGGACTTCTTTGCCCCCTTTTCCGCATTCATACATATGAACTGAATTGGGTAATGCTCTTAATATTATCTGAGAGGATTGAACCTTTTGTGGAAGGGGTAGTTTAATTGTCACTTTTTTTACTTCCCGGAAAAACCATGAAATGAGTAATCATTCTTGAGAAACAAGGACATCAATACTAAGTTGGGAAAATAATGATGTCAAGATTTTAGATGACTTGTCTGAGAATTATTATTGAACTTAACTTATTCTCTATTGATTTTAACTTAAAAAGATTAAGTCACCACCAACCCATTACCCATTACATTAAAAATGTTGGGCTATAGTTTACAACTTTAGATTAATGAATTTCATGCACCAAGAAGAAATATGCAAATGAGAACCATAGAAAGAAACTATACTCAATTCCTTTCTATGAGTAGCAGCTAGTGAAACTAAAATTACATGTGTCCATTTTTTCAGAACATTTGCAGTCACCTAGATGGACCACATACATTACTAAGTAGTGCATAAATGATGATAGATGGAACTTTCATAAATTTTCTTATTTCTTACATTTGTGTAGATTGTGAAATTCCCCTCCCTCCTTCTTCTATGATATCTTAGCTCAAAGTAGGTTTGGACTTGTGGATTTATCTGAGGGCAAACATGAAGATGAATTTTCACACTACAAATAGCCATGGTCATGTCACATGCATTCTATGTTCTTCCATTTTAGGTTGATGTTGAACGTTTCTTTAACCTTCCCAAGCAATTGTCCATTGGCCTTGTATGAGGTAGGTATCTCACAGGGCATTTAGGATTAAGCTGTTCAAATCTGTTGCATATATGAAAAACAGAAAAGTAGTTATTAGAAATACTTTGCTCTCACTATGCTAATATATAATCAAATTCAGTACATACAAATTAAATTCTAAGAATTACTGACTGGTAATTAAGAAGGAAATGGTGAAGAAAAACTGCTATTTCCATCTTAGCAAGATCATTCCCAGGACAGAGTCTACTTCCTCCTCCAAAGGGAAGGAATTCTCCAGCCTTATGTTCATTCTATTTAAAAAAAAAAAAAATTATCGAAGTTAAATAATATGACATGGAACAAACTCAATTCAGACAAGAATTGAAGAACATAGAGTTTTATGTAACTTACATTATCCCATCTGTGGGGATTAAATTCCTTTGGATTAGGATATATCTCAGGATCAAGATGAACTGATCTGAACCACACAAGAGCTTTCCAACCTTTTGGAATGGTGTAACCTGTGTGTTCATCCAAATTCCATATAGAGTTATTAGTACTCTTTCTTCTTCTTCTTTTCCTTTTTATGTTTTGACAGCAAATTGTTGTGATATTAGTAGAAGAAACTAGTATTAAGTATTAACAACTAACAAGAACATGGACTAACCATTCATAACGACATCGGATTTCGCCTCCCTAAAAACCACCAGTGAGAATGTAATCACACGCATTGTTTCATCAATCACCTAGAACGAAATTAACATTAACATATTTTCATTTGAAATTAAGACGACGAAATCAACGGTCAACAAATAATCTACCTTGTAGAGAAAATCCATCTGTCTAATTTCCTTCAGTGTCAACCCTTTCTGTGTAGAAGGTCTTCTCCTTATGATTTCCTCTTGCTCTTCCTATTCGAGGATCAGCGCATTAAAATTAAACTCGAATTCGAAATGAACCATATGGATATGAAAAATTCATTAAGCAAGCAGAAACCTTAGCCTTTTGGAAATATTCAGGGTGCTTTTGGAGGAAATAGGTTGCCCACATAGTAATATGTCCTGAAGATTCATGGCCAGCATTCAAGTACATCAGCATGACATCAATGATTTCTTCATCACTCAACTTTCTTCCATTGTCATCTTCAGCATCTAGCAGAGAATCCATCATATCCTTGGCTTTCATAGGCGAATATTCCTTCCTTAATTTCCTTCTCTCATCCACAATAGATTGAAATACAGACAATAGATTTTTTCTAGCCTGAAAAAAAAGAAACACCCTTAAATGACGATAAAATGTCGCGTTTTGAATGAGTTTAACTGTGATACATTGACAATATATATAAAACTTTTTACATTGTCGTGAAATTAGATTATCTTATTTGTATAACTATTCAAGTAGTGAGAGTTAAAATCTATGATAATAGCTAGTGTGACAGTGTTCATTTTTTTGTTTCTTCATACTTCCAGTATTCTAATTAAATCCGTTTTTGATAGTTCTACATTCTGTTACAATCTGAATCTTACATAAACAAACTTTAACTTGGTTTGAAGAATGTGCACAATGATAATAAATAAGTATAACTACCCTCTATTATGCTTGATTAGAAACCAAAAAGGTTTAAAAAAAGAAAAAGATTATCTTCTTTATCTTCCATAGACTGAGCAAAAGTATTTTCATTTTCCAATGAATTATTTAAATTATCTTGACTATCTTTCTAATCAGCTTCATTAACATACACTATCTTTAACAAATAAAGTTGTTAACATGAGAAGTTGGTAACTAAATATTTTCAAATAGCTTTAACCATTAACCTTTTTGAAACTGTTGTGGCAGTGCTTTATTTCATTCAAATTAGAAGAACATAATAACAATTACCTTGAATGCTTTATGGTATGCAAATCCAGGAATATTAATCTTCATGGCTCTAATTCCATAGTTAAGAGCAGTGTATTCCCTTTCCAATGCTTCCATAATAGGTTCACTTTCATTGCTTAGGAAAATATGCATTATGATCTTAAATGTAAGCTTCCTTATCTCAGTTAAGAACTCAATTTGTCCCATTTTGGTCCATTTCTCCAAAGAACTTATCACATTTTTTTCAATGTATGTCAAGTAAAGCGACAGCGCCTCCATGCCATTGATGGACGAAGATGTCAGACGCCGGAGGCGCTTGTGTTCTTCGTACGCCATGGAAATGAATGACTTCTTGCCAACAAGCTCAATGGTTGATCTAGGCCAACCTGGTTTGAATTTTTCATCATCTGTTAACACCCTTTTGCATGTTTCTGGTGTTGTCACAATCACACTTGGGTTCCCAAACATCAAAGCCTTGTACATTCCAGTTTTTCCAAATCTGTGCATATTTTATTTTTAATTGGAAAATAAAAATGTTAGTTATTGAATATACATGGAGTATTAAAGTTCAAACACAAATAGTCCTATATTAGTGTCACATGGTAGCAGACCAAGATAATGCAATAATATAATTTTGGTACAATTTTACATAACTAACTTGTTTTTTTATATTAAGCCTTATCAATTACATTTCATAGTTAGTGTTCTTAGGTTAACTTATCAAAATTATTTTGATAACCCTACTACCAGTTGTACCAAGGACAAGAGGTTTCTACTTTTGGGGTGTGATGCAGAAAAAGAACAAACAGAACAAAGAAAATCATTATTATCCAAAAAAGATAAAACATAACACTATGTGATCCAGCAACAGCTGCATAAAAACAAAGAAAAGGGGGATCTTTCAAGATATGAAAATTTTTAAAGGGATTTTATGTATTTATATATTCAGATTTGATTGAATTTCAAGTAAAAATCTTTATCCCAACGTTATCTCTATAAAATATGAAGCCAGGATTTTTTTCAAAGACATCAAGTGTAAACCAATTAAGTTAAATTTATTTTAATTCTAACAGATTTTTGTTTAACATCATTTCCAATCAAAAGTCAATATCAACATAAAGTTTTCATCACTTATACTAGTAAGAAGGTGAATCATTTGAATTTTGTATCATCATATGATAAATAAGATTAATTCTACAGTATCTTTCAT
>NC_029788.2:11611247-11613064 GCF_000816755.2 Arachis ipaensis
CTTAATAGACCCATACTGTCTCCATCATCATTTTGTACTTCATTTCCTTTTTTGTTTCTTGAATTTCTTTCACTCAATTTTTAAAAAATAAAAATAAAAGTAAAAACTCAATTGATATAAGGTTTTAACAAATTATGCATGACCAAAAGATATGTTCAGATTCAAATTGGTAGCACTGCCAAATGGTACTGAAAACATTGCTCCCCTCAAGCTTCATGAATTATAATTATTCTCCACTTTTTCTAAAAAAGAGAAAACTATTCCTACGGAATATGACAGAAGAGCACATAATAGTGAAGAACTTTATGCCATGTAACATAACATTACTATCCATTATGGAAAATTGATCTTTTTGAATAAGATTTCGTTTAGAATGATAAAGTAACATGTCTACTTCCCTTCATTTGTTTTTTGGACTGGATTCACATGCAATGCACTCTATTTTCAATTTTAAATGAATTTCACTCTGAGAATTTTAATCCGTAATTTCTACACTTTTATGGATTTATAATTTGTATGCAATTATAGTATAATAAATGTTTTACATATATATCTAATTATATTTTATTATTATTATTATATTAAAAAATTATACAAATATAAACATATGACCTTTTGCTTTGGATTCTAAAAATATCCAATATTAGGTAATCATATATTTAGGTAGGTAACTTTTCTAGTGAATAATGATTAAAACTTAAAAAATAAAAATGTTAAATACCCGAGAAATTCAATTATCCCAACAATAAAATTAGTTAAATAAATTCTTATTTGTTAACTTTTTTTTTTTAGAAAAAAAATCACATATATCTAAATTACGTATACCATACTAAAAAAATAAAAAATTGACAAAATTAGAACTTTTAATTATTTTATTATTTCTTATGCTGAAGTTTATCTCCAAAATTTATTAATCATCATTAAGTTATATTTATCTCAAATTAATCCACAAAATCCCAAAAATTAAGACAATAATGTGACAGGCCCTAAACCGTAGCCACAAGAAACTAAAAAAAAAAAAAATAGGGCCTAAGCAATTCCAAATAATGGGAGGCCCACACTGCATAACCTGACGTACGTATCCGGACATCAAAACTTAAAAACGGAATATCTTTTCATTTTAATATTTTCCTAAAAAGAAAAAAAATTAATTAAATGATTATTCAATTAGTGAATGTGAAAATCAAGTATTTTTTTTTTTTTACCGAAGATATGGAGACTCGAACCCGCAACCTCTTAATTGAGTATGAGGAGACTATGTCATTTAAGCTATTGCTTCTTGGCAAATCAAGTATTCTTTTGCCAATGAGTAATAGCTCAAATGACATAGTCTTTCCATACTCAATTAAGAGGTTGCGGGTTCGAGTCTCGTATCTTTGGTAAAAAAAAATCAAATATTCTTTTAAAACAAAAAGCTTTGTGTAACTGATTCTTTTTTTTTCTTTTTTCTTTTTTGTAAAGTCTGATTATAAATACGAATCTAGTTTAATCATATCGATTATGAAATTTGATTATAAAGATAAAATTATTCTATATTTTTATACCAATGGTTAATTTTTTTATAATTATGTAGTATGATTTCTTTTTATATTGAAAATTTATCTAGTTTAAATTTATGAAACTTAAATATATTTTTAGGAAAAGTTTAGGGGCAGCAACTTTGTTAAATTCTGGCCAGCATGTAACCAGCAAAGAAAAGTGAGCTATTAGATGAAATCTCACACCATTAAAATCATCATTGATGGCTATTTGATAGCTACAAATCACAAAAGTTACTGGTCCCTAGCATTCCTCATATTTTTATATGTAATATATGA
>NC_029788.2:11613087-11614804 GCF_000816755.2 Arachis ipaensis
TAACGTGAATAAAAATGTACATAAATAATTAATTAAAAGCAATAAAGTAATTAAGGTGAAAGTAGGAGTATAGTGTTGTTGACATATGGTGGATTCTATGCCACAACATAGAATCAAAGTGTTAAGTGACAAGGAAAATGACAAATAAGTGCGTCTCTTCTTTTTTTTCTGATGTAATATAAGTGTTGCTCCTCTGTCTTTTTGTATCTTTTATTTATTTATTTTAATTCCAACATTATAATCTGAGTCAAAGAAAAGGTAAAAAAAAAATAAATGAAGGTATAATATTAAGTGTTTGGAAGTTGTTTTTGGGAAAAAAAAAGTCAATCTAGAAAGATATACATGCACATAGGTTTATGGTAATTTCACAATACTCCAAGCTTTTCTGCCATCTTAAGAAATAAAGTGAAAAAGCATGTTATCTTGCATTACTAGGGCCACGAACATTAGCAGCTTTAATTTGCTCAACACAACAAAGCTGTGGAACCATACAACTAAATGCATGATTAAATCATAGTTTATGAAAGAAAAAAAAGGCCTTTGCCCTTGTAACTTTTTCATTAAATTATTATAATCTAGATTTTCAAACCAAACATGCCTTAAGCCTATACTTACTACTAGCTAGAACCTATCATCCAGTTTCAAAGCATACACACATACAAATTAAAACTATCCCCAGCATGTAATAAGATTCTCGCGACGAATCCCTTCTCTTAAAAGCTTAAACTGATAGTAGAAAACATATAAATAGTTATATTTCTAACAAGCCGCAATAAGATCGGAGCGAGCAAGATACCTGGAGACAAAAGCAGAGAGGAAGGAATCAGGATCAGAGGACTTGAAAGCTCTGAGGAAGGACCACATATTGCCAATGAAGGGCCATCCCATGTCACCTGGTGGCAGAGAGTACTGCTTTTCCCCCAATTTGGATTCATACAGCCACCAATTCACATTCTTCATAACCATTAATACTACTACTACTACAATGGCCACCACCACCACCACCACTCCTATCTCCATCATCATCACCACTACTTTCTACTACTAATAATACTTCTTCTACACAACCATGTTAGTCCCTTTTATAGGGGAGAGAGTGAGTGTGTGAGTGAGGAGTGAGGAGAGAGGAGAGGGGACATTATTACACTAATAACTATTAATAAAAAGAAAAAGGCAAAATTAATTTATGGCCAAAATGGATTTGTGTAAAGTAAACACAACATATGGATAATAGAGGTGGCCGGCCTTCATTTCATTCCCCTCAATTTTAGTATTGTCCTCTCTAACTAATTACATTACAAATCAATAATGCGTATATACTATATACTATACCCAATCAAATATTTCGTATAAAATACATATTATTAGGTTTAATTTAAATGAAGGCTTTGTCTTCATTTCAAGACGACAACATACTTCTTGTTTTATTGAGTATTTATAGATACCTATTTAGGCTTCACAATGATTCGATATGTTTTGAGCTTAGCTCTATCCAAATTTTAATAGTATAATTTCAAAATTTGCAACACCTGAATTCTATATATGGAGTATAAAATTATAAATATTTCACCCGACACATCCGTCTCATCGTTCTAGGGAAAAAAAAAACTTCAATGTAGTTTCAAGCATCAACAAATTGAGGGTTTCTTTTGTTTGATTTTTTTAAGAAATAATTTAAATATAAAGTGATCTTTTTTATTGCTTGTTTTGTTGATGG
>NC_029788.2:11614827-11616734 GCF_000816755.2 Arachis ipaensis
TTTTTAAAATTTTGTAAAAAAGTAAAAATATAATTTTATTATTTTCAATATAAACATAAAATACTAAAACAAAAACACAAACAAAATAAGTCATTAATATTCATCAGCTTAATATTTATATCTCAAATTAACATTATAAACAAATTTTCTTAATGATATAAAATGCAATCAATTTTGTTAAGATAAAAATCTTAGCCCATTTTTTTTTTTAACTAGAGATAGGGAGACTCGAATTCGCGATCTCTTAAATGAGTACGAGGAGACCATATCATTTGAGTTATAATTTATTGACTAAAAATCTCAGTTTGTTGGTGGACAAATTTTGCAAGTGATAAAGGATCTAACTTCTGTTAAAATCCAATAATGATAGAGAGATAATAACAAAAAGTTATCTTATTTAACTTAATATCTATAATTTTATGAATAAATTTTTACATTAAAAAAAATACTTAACCAAGTCTAACCAAATTGTTATAATAACTTTTTAAATTACGCGCCTCCTTCTCCTCCTCCTCCTCTTCTGAATGAGAGCGAGTTGGATTTTTCTTCTGAATCGAATCAAATGGACGAGGTTTGGATTATTCAATTTTGAATGGAATGGAATTGCTAAATTCAGTTGTTTATGAACACCATTTTCGGTTCATTTGGTATTATACAACGGTTTTGTTTTGATAATATTTTTGGTTCATTCGAGACGCAAGTATTTCTGAATTCGAATTTATATAATGGACAATTTTCGGCTTATTTGGTATTATACAATGGTTTCGTTTTGATAATATTTTCGGTTCATTCGAGACGCGTTTCTGAATTCAAATTTATATAATGGACAATTTTCGGTTCATTTGATATTATACAATGGTTTTGTTTTAATAATATTTTCGGTTCCGAAATTATTTAATGATGTCACTATAGAAAATCAGAATTAATAAAGATGTTAGCAAAATATTAGTATTGTTAGTGATAAGTGATAACCATAACAAAAGAGAAAAATAATGAAAAAGAAAAAGAAGAAGAGAAGAAAACATAGCATCAGGCACGAATTCAAAAGGAGGAGGAGGAGGAAATGGAGAAGGAGAAACAAGTTGCATTATTGAAAGCGCGTGTGATACATGCTAGTGTGATAAAATTGATTTTTGTTAAGTTTTGGTCAATTTAGTTGGACTTGATTGCCAAAAATATTTGAATGTATAGCTAGACTGTAATTTTATATATATAACATTTATGATTATATATTTATTACATCTAAAATTATTTATTTATTTCGATAATAATTTAAATATAAAATAAAAAAACTAATGCATTNCCTACTATTTTGACAGGTTAAAGATTAATCTGTTGTATATCTGAGTTCCATTTAAAAGCCTATCATTAACTACTATATATTTAAAAGTTTGTCGTTGACCAATATAAATTATTACACACACAAGGTCGAATTAGAATCTCCCAACACTTACTTAAACAGTGGATTATTGCATACACAAAACGAAATTCGAATCTTAACACTTACTTAAATAAACGAATAATTTGACTACTCAATCAACCAAAATTAATTAACATTATACTTTGTTGTGAGCCCATTTTTATTCAGGTATATACAAATTCAAATTGTAATATCAACCTTATATCTATCACTCAATCAAAATTTTATTTCCTTACTCTTTTTTATTACTTTTACTTTAACACAAGATCACCAAATTATCTGATCTTTTATTAAATTTGACTTCAAAATATTGAATTTGTTTATTGCCACGCTCATAAAAAAATATTAGCCGATTAATATTTTTTATATTTATTTTGTATTGATTTAATTACTCCATCGATAATTTTATTAAAATTTTAATTAAAATTTTTTATTTTTTAATTAGATCCTTATACCATATTAAATTTTTAAAATAAGTATACTATCA
>NC_029788.2:11616885-11617456 GCF_000816755.2 Arachis ipaensis
TGACACTCAAATAAACATATAATATATAAAACTAATTAAAAAAATATATAAAGACTTAATTGAAAATTTAATAAAATTATAAAAATTTAACTAAATAACTCAACTTTTGTATTTGAATCAACATTAATTAACTCTTTATTTTTCTTCTACTAAAAAGTATTGCCCCTACTTCTTAGCATTTGTCTTTAAAAAATTTATACTACTTCGTATTGAACTAAAATATTTATGCACTGTTTTCACGGTTGCACCCATTTGAATTTAATAATTTAGCATAAAATTAATCTATTAACACATCACAGCACCAATCGCTTGAAGATCTTCAAAATTAAATTCAAGTAATACCAATGGATATCTCTAAAAGCCATGACGATAATAATGTCCAAAATTTGTTTTTGATCCTTGAAATTAACTATTATTGGTCTTTCAAGATTTTTATAGCCTTAGTTATCACATTTTTATTTCTATATAAAAGTTTTCTCTGTTTTATTTTTGAAAACGAATAGATCCATAAGTTCAATATATTTTATTTTAATTTTATAAAGATCAAAATTATTCAAATTGTAGGAAATTA
>NC_029788.2:11617491-11623287 GCF_000816755.2 Arachis ipaensis
AATTACTTTGTCATTTTTTATAGTTTTACCAAATTTTTAATTAGGTTTCTATATTTTTTTTTTCTTTACAATTGAATTTCTATACCATATTAGAATTTGTAATTAAGTCCTTATTAACAGTAAACATTAAAAAAATGTTTATAAAATGTAAATTTACTAATTTACACTTTCTTTTAACACAGAAAAACCATCAACCTTTTCCGTTCAAGTCAACTCTTTCAAAGGCATTTAATCAAACACCCTATCCCCAACCTCACCTCTTCTCTTATTTCTAACATAATTAATTAATTATAGACAAAATACATAATCAAAACTCATAATCAAAATTTTTTAGCACAATAAAAACTAAAATTCAACAACTAATTAATATAGGCAAAACTCATAATCAAAACTAATTTTTTATCAGACAAAGATTTGTACAAAAAATCATATTTTTAAAATAACATAAAATAAAACTGAAGAGATCAGCATGACTCTTAACAATGAGTTTACTTTTTAATTGTTTCCTTTCACTCTTGAGACTTGACTACACTGTGTTCTTTAGCTACTTCTCAATTTTCATTTTCGGTGTCCTATCACTTTCTATAGAACGGTTAAACTGAAAGCAATAGCACACATCAACATCTCCACCAACACTTGCAAGCAAAAACATACTTGGATAACGTTTACTCGGAATACTTGTATAAATTAACATAATTCCAATCATTTTAACAATTGCATCCATTGCAAGCTGTAACACCCTATCACATAGGGTTTTACGTTTAAGTCATAAAATAGAAGTGGTGTGATATTACGATATCTAAAATAAAATATACATACATAATATAATTGAAGGAATATAATATTCGAAGAGTCTTGAAGAATAGTTAAAACAAAAGCGAAAAATTAAAAGTGCAACGCTCCGGAATAACATTTACTTGCGTACAAAGAAAGCATATATATTATCTACGAGAAACCAAAACTATACCTTGGTCGATTCCTCCCTAACTCAGAACACCACAAGTTATCACCGTTTTGCAAATGTTCACAGCCCCAAATAGTGCACCAAACAGAAATTCAGTTACCGCGACCCAAAATTTAGCTTACCGACACCACTAATTATCCTCCAATTTCCATCAATATGCCTCAAAACCCATAATTCACATCTAATACCAATAAACATTACTCAATCAATAGGGATTTCACTATACCACATATTTGTCACAAAGGTTAGAGTATGAATGTATGTAGACGGCGCTGTGTCCTATATGCTCAAGGACACAAAAGATGTGTTACGCATCAGCGGCATTTGAATCGGGCTAAGAGCTGGGGCCTTAACAAAAAAGTTATCCAGGTGTGAAGAACTCCGGAGGTGACTGCAATGAGCAGAATTCTCACTCACCGGCCTATCCTAGCTTAAGATCTACTGGATGGAGGCTTTACTGCCAGTAATGGTAGATGAGCTTACTTAAATAAAATAGAGTGCTATCCTTAGTAATTACCGAAAAGAGAACTTTTGGCTTCCGTCTCGGTAGGTGTATTCTTATACATTTTCCCAAAAAAACATTCATTCATTTCTTTCTTTTCCGTCGACCACGACGACTGAAACGAAGCGTTGTCTTACCTTGCTAACGTAAAATTGGAGCAAGACTCAGCAATATCTCAATATTAATTTGCTTCTAAACATTAAGATTCAACGAAATCTCAACACCAAGGCTCAAGAATTTTTGAAATTATAGGAGGAGCAGCTGGGTGAGAAAATGTGACTTATCAACTAAATTGTACGGTGAGTTTTGTAGAGCTCATTGCGGTAGTCGTGTGGCCACAAACAGTGCGCCAATCGGAACTCCGGATTGAAAGATAATTGAATTTGAAGTTGGAGTTAGGGTTTGAGCTCCATGTTCAGCCCCTCCCCACTTGATTCAGCGTTCCTCATGGAATGAGGCCCATGAGGAAGAAAGATTGGCTGAGTTTGGTATTTATATGATGAGCCATGGGTTCAGTTTGGACCTAGTCCAACTGGTTTAACCCGTTCGGTCTAATTCTAGGCCAAATCTTTAAAATTAGTGTTAAAGTTCATATTTTAATTATTTTTATTTTTTTAAACTATAAAATTTAATTTTCTAATTTTTTTGAATAATAATTAATTTATTGGTTAATTATTTACTAATTACTCGAGGTTTACACAAATTACTCAAGTTACATCTAAGAAAAAAGGCATTGCAACACACATATCCTACTATAAACGGGGCCGAGGAGCAGCGATTTGAGGCAAGGCACCGCGAAGCGCAGCGAGGCGATGCAATGGACAAGGCGGATGAACGGAGCAGAGCAGAGCACCTATGGACCCGTGGACGATGCAGAGGGACAATAACCACCCAGCAACGAACGACGACGATGCCACGGAAAACGGCAGCAGAGTGCAACGGAGGAGAAATCCAATTGGGAATTTAGAAGAATAATAACTTAGGGCTTGTTAGGATTCTTTGATTTTGGGGTATTTTTGGTATTTTAAAAAATAGAGGTGTCATTAATTAGGTATTTTAATCCAATCATGAGAATATTCGATTTCTTTTACAGAATATTCTGCTATTTCAAACGATTTTGTCACGGTAGGGACTAAATTGAAAAAAAAAATAACCTATAGAAACCCAATTGAAAAGAAAAAAAAGTATAGAGACCTAATTAAAAATTTGGTAAAACTATAGAAACCAAAAGAGTAATTAAACTTTTTTTTCTTTTAGGGGATAATAGGAGAGAATTATAGATTTTTCGGTTATCAAAATTCTGATACCATATTATGAAATAATTTTTCTCAAAAATTTAAATTGACAAAAAAAATACATAAATAATTATATTTTTAACAATTGTATAAATACTGTGTTAGACTAAAATATTATTTGAAGATGTAAACTTATATTACCAACTTTTTTAATAAATTATTACTATAATCTACATGTTGGGGACCTTATTATTGGATATAACAATATGAATTAGTTTAAAAATACTATATGCAGATTAAAAATTATCCATCAAATAAGTCAAATTATTCTTTACGCTCTCAAATAAGTCAAATTATTCTTTACTAGATATTTTTTACTCTTTTTATTAATGTTTTTTGCTTGTGTTATGTCAATTCATCTGCAAGTATTATTGTATCCTATCCATATGACGTGTAAATAATTCCCATTCCCCACAAATTATCATGAAATTAAACTTGCCTATGTGTAGTGCAGAAGAAATAAAATAAAATAAAGCAAAACAAAACACAACAGAATATGATGGCAACTTCCATTACACAAATAAAAATTGGAACTTTCTATTAACATTATATTGCGTTTCGTTATAAAATAAAATCCTTTTGAACTAAACAGTGATGATTTGAACTCGATCAATGGGCCACCAAAAGAGCCATGTTTGAGGGCTAAGGTTGCGTAGATCATATGTCAGTATTAGTGGATTTCTTATTTCTTTTCTTTGATAATATACATATAAAGTATAGTGGAATTCGCTTGTGGCTTATTTGTACTTATTCACATCAATTCCTAATTGAATCAACTCGCATTTTATTTTTAATTTTGTTGTATCCTATCAATTGATAAAGTCAACTTCTATGATTTAATATCAGCCAAGAAACTATAAACTGAGATAGGGATGGACTTTGCAGCTTTTGTGTATGTTTGTAAAATTGGATTTATAATTTTGGAGGTGCGAATTTTAAAATGTAAATTCCGGACATGCAATTTGATGGCTGAAAGAAAATGTTGGCTTCTTAATTTTGATATTAAAATGTGCAATTCTTTTGTATTTAGATATATAAATTTAAATTTTTGAAAATTTTAAATTTAATTTTGATGCACTATCTATCTGTAAAGTAGTTTTATACGTGTATTTAATTACGTAACGTCAAATCAGTAAAAATAACTACTTTTTACATTAACCGCGTGAATGATCATCTAAAAGAACAGATGTGATTGTTTACACTGTTAGTGCATCAAAATTAAACTCTTTGATTTATTGGCTGAAAAAAATATTAATTCTCTAATAAAACTGATAAAATATTTCAACAAAAACGTTAGCATTTTTATAACCGTTCTCTTTGAATAACCATTTATGCGGGGAATATAAAAAATTGTTATTTTTGCTAATATGATATTATACGATTGGATGCACGTGTAAAATGATTTTACATTTAAAGTGCATCAAAATTAAATTCTTTTTTAACCAATATTAAATTCTTCTCCTTGTTTTTCTTTTTTCTTTTCCTTCATTATCATCAATTCGACTTCTTTTTTTTGTTTGATTTCTTCTCTTCTTTCTTATCTATCCTTCTTAGTTATCATTATTATCATTATTATCATCATCTTCTTCTTTTTCTACAAAACTACTAAACACAAAAATTTTAATACACAACACATTTGTAATAAGTAATACAGAAATCTTTAAAGTATCCCATACCTACTCACCCAACTAATAAAATGCATATAAAATAATAACAAGTATCATTAGAACTCCACAAAATTATTAGATAAAAAATAGAAAATTAGTATATAAAAAAAACAACGGCAGAAACAATTTATGAGAGTGCAGCAAAAATTGTGTTATGTATAACAAGTTTTTGTGCTATATCGAGTTGTATTGTGTGCAAAAAATTTTATATTATGTATAAAAAATGTTATGCTATATCGATCGTTTTTGTAATTTTTAACTAAAACTTAGCTATATCGATAAAAAGAAATGCAAAGAAGAAAGAAGCAGCAAGCCAAACGTATATCTGCTTAGGTAAAGATATAGCACTTTTTACTTTTTTAAATGAGGAATCCAGCATATTAGAACTTTGACCAAATATAGAAAAAGTAATTAAATGCATAAACTAATAGTTTAGGAAAATTAAGTAACACAATTAGAAATTTACCATAATGTATGTGGACAAGGAAAAGTGGGTGGATAATCTGGATATCAAAGATATGTTATATCTTTGTGTATTGGGTGTTCATAGATCGCACTATGGTGTGAATTTATATTCTTAGGAGAAAAATAGGGCCCCCGAAGAGTTACATTATCTTATATTATGTTCCCTAAAGTGAATGCAATAAGTTGAGTTTCAAAATAGTTCAAATCCAATTGCAAAATGCCATACACTGTCGTCGATTTGAAACCTTACAGGATCACCACACACACCAAGATTATGATCTATGAATGATCATGCTCACAATCACACCAATTTTCCTGCTTAATTTACTATCTATCATTACTAGATTAGGTGATGATGCTACATAATTTACTAAAATAAAGACTAATGAATTTCTAACGATTTTAAAAAATAAAAACTAACAAGGCCTTTCAAAATGGAGAAGTGAGTGATTGAGAAAGAGAAAAGTGAATTAAAAAGAAAGAGCATCTAACAAAAGTTGAGTGTACTAGTCACATTGTTAGTAGAAAATAATTAACCCTCTAAATTTTATGTAATGGAGCCCACAATTAGTTTAAACTTAACCAATTATTTTAAAAGAAACACGTATTGTTTATCCAAATCAATTAAACATTCCTCACTTGCGCAATGCTTGTTTAGCTCTGCTTAAAAGTATGCTTCACAAAAATTATTGTAAAAGGTCAATTTCAAATGTTTGGTAGTTGGAATTAGATGGAGATAATTAAAGTCATACCATTCAGGAAATGCTAGATTCCTTGTTTGCCTGCTCGTTTGGGGTTGCAGAGGACAAAACAAAAAATTGTGAATTTTGAATTTAGCTAATATATATGTGTCAATGTTAAAAATTATTACTATTAGAAATTTTAAAATTTTTAATTTTAATA
>NC_029788.2:11624552-11627476 GCF_000816755.2 Arachis ipaensis
ATATTTAACTATTGTTTTATGAGATAATATTTTTTTGTTTTTTTTCGGTTTTTTAAGGTGTTTTTTAATTCAGTACGTTAATGACTAATTCGTCATATATTGAAATTCTATTTAAGGATTTACTGCTAGTCAATGAATTATTACATGTATAAAATGAAATTCAAAACTCCAACATTTACTTAAGCGGACTAATGAATTAACTACTAAACCTATCCAACTTGCTTATGTTTTTTCTCTTTGATGTGTCTAATCATAATATTTTGTACTTAATTCCCAGATTGATCAAAGGATTCTTCATTCATTCCCCACTATCACTAGATAAGGAATAAGATAGCCAAATTGCATATAAAAATAAAAAAGAGCACATTCCTTGAAACAACGAATCATGTAGAGATATTATTTCTTCCAGAAAAAATGAATCGCAAATCTATTCAATTTCCGTTTTTGTGGCACAACACTTTTTCTTGATTGATATTCAGGTGTTGCTCCAAGTTGCATACGTTTTATTGATGAAATAAATCTCAAGATTAAAAAGGCCACAAAAGACTTCCACTACTTCACAATTCATAGACAAATTCCAGAAAAAAATGTATTGCATATTCTTTCTTTAATAATTAACCAAATCAATCCATGCTAAGAGCCAACTATCTAATCAATCCATTTTAGTCAACAAACAAATAAATTCACTTATTCACATTTTTTTTAAAAATATTCTTTTACCTTTTTTTCACATCTTTCCATTCATCTTAATATTATAATTTTATTCACCGTCACTAGTCACTAATCGTGGTTAGTCACCTGATACTTTCAACCATCCTAAATCTTAAATCTTTAATTCTAAAATTTTAAATTTTAAATATTAAAATTTTATATTCTAAATAATAAATTTTAAATTAGTTTTATTCTGATTCACTTTTAAATATTGTTTTTATTATTATTTTTGGTTTTTATTTTTTTATGTTTATCTTTTTAGCTATTGAATAATTTTTAATTAGTTTATTGAATTAATATTAATTTAGAATACTTTTGTTTTAAAAATAACTAGGATGATATTCTAAAAGCAAATATAAGAAATATCTTTGTTGAGTTGATGTCATCCTACTAGGTCGGCGGTGTGTTAAATTATATTTTGAGTCTCTTTTTCTCTTTTGAACACACTTCACTAAAAGGATTTTATGGATATAGTAACATTTTTGACAGAACTTTATGAAAGTGGTGCTGATTTTATTATCCTTTCAACAATACCAAAATGGAATCCACTTAGCAAAATCATAGTATAAATATCTTTTGTTTTGGTTGTTTCTTCAACAACAACTGAACAACAACAATCCACGCCATCGCTCCATCTGTCGTCATGTTACATCTATTCAAAAAGTATGCTATTTTTTATTCTAACCTTCTTCACCCTCAAATCTCACCTTCTAATTCTCACATTAGTTAGGTAAAGAGATATCATGTCTAATCTAAAATAAACATGTTGCTGTAGAACCAATAAAATAAAATAAATGTTTAATTATTATTAAAACATTACCGAATGCGACAACAACAACAATAACAACAACAACAACAAAGCTTTGTACAATACTACAACGATTTAAAAAAAAATAGTGTAGCGATTNNNNAAGAGTGAAGTATTAAGTAAAAAACATTTAAGAACGAGCACTGAATTACACACATAATAATATTATCGATATGAAAAATTATTCGTTTCTCATTTTTTATTATTTTATTAATTATTCACTTTAGAATATTTAAAATTTTAGGCAAAAATATAGGTCAAACTTGTTCAAATGACGCTTGATGATTTAAATTATGAAAATCATTAAATGAGTGAAAGAAGTGAAGATGAAAGGATAATATGTATAATATTGGCTCCTTGCAAGTCTCCTCAGTCACTGAAATCATTTTGAAACTTGGAAAAACAACATATAATATAACTTGCCAATGGTTTGAAACAGAGTTCATGTATAATGTGATACTTTCTTTGAATATTGTGGGTCGTTACATTTGAAGAATTAATAGAGACATCTTTCTCTAAATTCAATTGGGAGTTCAAATCCACTCAAGAGGCATCAATCTTCTCCATATATATTTTGTTGGGTCACCATGGAGAGTTTTCGATTACTAGAAAGACTTTGGGGAGGAATCAAGCAAGAGAACATAAGATGAAAAAACACCACATCCAACTCAAAACTCATCTTATAAACTCCTCACTCTTCCTTACTTTCTTTCATGTGAGACTAATTTTAACACTCCTCACACTAGGTTCTCCACCACGAGTATTCGTCCGTGAGAGAACATAAGATGAGAAAACACCACATCCAACTCAAAACTTTAAGGTAGTAAGTTAATGAGTCTCTCATCTTATATAACTCTTCACTCTTTCTTACTTTCTTTGATGTGGGACTAATTTCAACACTTCTCACACTTGCAACATTAACATATTTGTATAGGAGAAACAAAATTAGTGAAATAATAATAATGGTACAGGACCATATTTGGTTGTTGAAAATCCTTTGCCTTAGCTTCAAGCTTGTTCCAGTGTTCTTGGTAGCTCAAATAAAAGAAAAAAAAAGTGATTACCTAATATTTGTCGTCATTATATTATATATACATGTGGAGGCATCTTACTGTGGATTATTTTCCAACAACTAAGCGATCCAGGAACATGCATGATAATCATAACGCCGGATGGCATTGAAGATTTTCACCGCTACATAAACCAATAATTGGTGCTTTAACCCATAACATTCTTAATTATACGTATTAGTTCCCATGTTATTATATATGGTTAATACTAGCGTGATAACCCGTGAAATGCACGGGTTTACGAAATTTAAATAATTTTAAAAGAAAAATATTAAGAATATAACTAAAATGTATTCTATAAAAATAGATATGTTGTATTAAATTTGGATAATTGT
>NC_029788.2:11627564-11643052 GCF_000816755.2 Arachis ipaensis
AATTATTCAATGTTAATAAATAGTATACTATATTTTCTAAGATAATAAAAGATAATAAAATATAATAACAATTGTTAGACACTAAAAAAATAGAAAAAAGAAGTCCAATAAAGATGTAATTTACTATTACGTATAATCTTAAAAACACATAACATCAAGATACTTATTGATACCAAAACAAAATATTTACAACATATATAAATTTGTTCATTAATCAAAAAACAAAATATGTCCAAAACAACTTAACATATAGTTCAAAATGTCTATTAAACAGTTATATATAGGAGGCCTAACATCGCTGAATCGACAACTCTATCTGGCGGTTAGGTATCGAGTTGAGTTTCAAGGTAATGTTGTCCCCCTCCTTTAAATTGTATACTCGACAACATTCACTCCACCCGACCCCAAACTTCTATTCTCCACCTCTTCCTCCACTTTTCAGTAAGTGGAAAAATAACACATTCTTCTCTACATTGAAATCTGGACCAGTGATCGTCCAAATCGAACCATCTCCGAATAGTTTAAGATACGCAACAAATTTCGAAGTCAGATACTGCAATGAATAATTCATAGTTAACATAAACATAGTATTTTCATACACAATGAATAACAGATTTAGGAAGAATATTCAATAAGCTTGCAAGAAGAAAAAAATAAAAGAAATGACTCTTTTGAGATCAAGTTACCAATCTAGATTGACCCAGATCCGAAACTGTGATGATCTTTTCATAATAAACCTCTGGAGCGTATCTAATTCAGAATAATTTAAATATGTTAGTCACCACAATAAAAAATAGCAAGCTATCCCATGATATTAAAATCCAAAACACAAGGAAAAAAAAGTTACATCTAACATTACCTATGATCAGACAATTCGTTTGTCACGTTACTTTGTTCGTTGACCTCCAATGATAAACTGCTTCCACTAGACAAATCTATCAGATTATGCGGATTATCCCCTACCAGTGTCTCATCTTGATCATTGTTTTCATCACCGTCTGATGAAAACTGATCATCAGATGGTTCAGACCCAGATAGAACCATCACATCAGCTGATGAGTCCTCATCAATCCTGGCATACTTTATGTGGAACACTCTTGATACATTATCAAGTGTCTCTGGGTCCATTAGCTCAGGCACATAGCAGTCAGGATCAAAGTAAATTTGGATGGGCTGGTTGTCCTTATTCCACAATGAGATAAAAAAAATTCCGAAACCAACATACCTAAATTGAACAGATGCCCCTCTATTGATAAAATAGAAAGATGTAATCTGTTCAAATGAGGTGTCAGTTATCAACAATTGATCATTCTTTCTTATCACCTCCAACACTAAACAATTATCTAGCTCGTCAATGACATAGAACATTGGCCCTAATCCCTCGCCAGTCGCCATGAGTTGAAACAGAAGTTGGGGGAAGAGCTCTGTCACCCTATATTCAAATTTCTTCCTAAAGTTAATTCATGTCTAACAAAACATGCTAAAAATGTTTCACATAATTTTACGTAATTATTTAGCAAAGAGAGGTATATATATCTTTAAATCTACCATTATTACCAACTGAGCAACACAAGAGAACAATAATCACGTAAATAAACTGGCATTATAATGAGCATCACAAAAATAGATAACTAAGTAACTAATACATATGAGATCTTTTTGAATGTCTAAGAAAAAATACTGAAGTTTTGAAAGAAACAATGAAAAAGAAATTGCTATTATCTTGATGGATTCTGAAACCAAATCATGTACATAAATTTCGAATCATCTTTTCACGTATTAATAAATGCTGAATTTTTAAAGTCAGTATCAATATATGTATGATTAGTAAACATTATATTATTTATTTTGAATGCACATTGATAATTTATCAAAACTAATTTTTTTAGAGTTGTTGTAGTCTACACCCATTTCAAATTAGAAAGATCAGAAACTCAGGGTTTAGTTAATCAAACTTATCTAACAGGAAAAAGAAACTATCAAGAGGAGAAAAGTAGAAAAGACCACTAACTGAATATGAATTAAAAACAAATCTAAATTCGAAGTTAAGGATTTAACCCACCTCTTTAATCGGTTAACATGCATGATATAATATTCTATAATATATTTGGTTACCTGGTTATTGAAAAGGCAAAATCTAAAAATCCGTTCTTTTTCGTAGGGCCAATATTGCTGGGTTGCTAAAAACCTCCTATTAGCATATAATGGTATGATTAGAATCTAAGACTGAGACTTTTAACCAAGAAACCAACTAACTAAGTATACAAAAAAAATAAAAAAGTAACAAATTAAAAGCATATTTATGAAAAATACCCAACAAATCACTTTGAAAAACTACTATACAACATATTTTACAGATTACGACAACTTCTGAAATCTGGCCTACATATAAATGAAAAGGTAATAAAATTAAATTACAACATGAAAAATATCTGAGAAAGAATTTAAAAAAAACTATAGATGGCATAATATCGATATTTAATTGACATTAAAATTTTCACAAGTTAATCTAAAATATATTGAATGGAAAAGTAGATGAGACTTCAATGGAATTAAAAATACAGCAAAGAAAACATCTTCTCTAATGCTCAGCACTATACCTGTTTGGATCTTCTCTATTGGCATCCATCGCCATTCAACTTTATCAGATACAGAGACTTGGTATAAAGATTCAAGAACAAACAAAAGATCTTGTCTCTTACTGCAAAAGAGAGCATTATAATAAAGCAAACTCTAATAGGAGATTTCAACAAATTCAAGAAAAACAGGTGATAAAATTGAATCCAGAAACATAAAGAACAAACATAAAGAAGAAACATCAACCATTGATAAACAAAAGAAGAAATAGATGAACAAAAATATCGTTATTTATTCTAGTAAATTAAATTTCTGCTAATACTAATTATACTGTTCAGAAGTTTCAGAAGCCTAACCACTACTACTAATAATAATTTAAACAAACAATCATAAATTATAAATTTGTTAATTAGAATATGCATTACAAACGATATGAAAAAAAAAATATACAAAAATTAGATCAATAATAAAATATAAAAGACCAAAATGAATATTCAAAAATTATAAATATGATTTTTTTTAACTCTTAAAAATATTTTAAATTATCTGCTTAATATTTTTTCTTATTGGATACAATATAGTAATACCAAAATTAATGAATTTCACACGGCTAATACAACCTCAGTGAAATTGAATTAATTAATTTGCTAAAAAAAAATTAATAAAAAATAGTTTTCTGTTATTATCCTTTAAACTTCTCTCATGTTAATAACTTACATTTTAGTATGTTACCTTAAATGTAGGTTCCTAATCAAGATGATTAACAAAAGTAGCAACTACCCACTTGTCACAATCTAGTAACAAAAAGTATAAAAAAAGAAGTTAATAAGAATCAGATGTTGGACATATCCAAGTATCAGAGATCCCTTGTTTTGGAAATCAAACATTTCTTTTTTTCCTTTTAAATCGGGGAGGAACGTTGCCTTGAATGATACATGCATGTCCAAATATATGACAATCTCTTATATTGGTTCAAATTAAGACTCAGCAATATGCGAGAGCAACAAAAATTTTAGTATTAGGCAAAAAAATAATCAGAAAGGATAGTTGAATTGAGCCCATTCACATAAAGGTATTAACTAGATATTTTCAGAAGACAAAACTTTAGTTGATGAAATGACCGAAAGGAAAGCTACGGAAAATGAAAAGAAAAGCAAAAGAAAAAAGAGTGAAGAGAAGATTATGTTGGGACTACAACAGTTAAGGCAAAACCTTAACTTGTTATTCGATTGTCAGAAAATTTACCTGTTGAACGAAATGGAGACGCCGGGACCACTGGAGATGACAACAAGTTTGTATCTTGTAGGATGCTTTTGGGTTTAACCCTGTAAAAAGTTGGGCGGTGTGTTTCTCGATTGAGTGAGCTGAGACCCCAGAGAGAGGATGCACGGTCACTGCGTTAGGTCTTCTTTCTGACCTTCTTTTTTCTATTGCGTGTATGTGTCTTATTTGTGACCTTTTTTTTTTATTGCGTGTGTGTGGGGGTGGGGAGAGGGGTTGGAGAAGAGGGAGTGACCTTTGGTTTTTTAATGTTTTCTTGATAATGTTAAAGAAGGGAAAAAACTAATAGAAGATATAAGATTATAATTAAAATAATGTGGATAATTTTTTTAAAATAAATAACACTAAAAGAACGGTTATCAGAAATTAATTATTAGACAATACAATTAATTTCACAATTATTAATCACAAATTTTTTTAATATTTATGATAGCTAAAAATAAGTAAATATTGAGAAAAATATATCATAATATAATTTTTTTATTCATTTCAGAGTTTTTGATATCAATAAATTTTATCTGCCCCAAAATTTAACTAATTTTCACAATTTTTTTCATTTTTATTTTCTATTGATAATTAGAGAAAAAATGATGGAAAATCACAGAAAAAATAAAAAATTAAAAAAATAATTAATCAGCAAAAATTTTAGAGAATATAACAGACATTAACATACAAATTAACAAAAATAAGTAAAGAAATTATTAAGAATTTATTTATTTTTTTATAAAAAAATATGGTCTTTCCTCTTAAATATGATACTTGTTAAAAGAAAAGTTAATTATTGTTAATAATTGAGACTCGAACCCGCAACCTCTTAATTGAATATGGAGAGACTATGTCATTTGAGCTATTACTCATTAGCAATCTTTCCTTTTTTTCTTATATTGGAGGAATGAATAACTTTTATAACATAAAAAAAGAAAAATAAACTTTATGTAGATAATAATTGTTTATATATACTGTAAAATAAAGGTTCTAATTAACCCACAAACCCAAGAAAAAAAAAATTGAAGAATTAGATAAAGGTTCTAATGTGATACTTTCTTTGAAAAATTTGGACAAAGTTATTAGATAATATTGTGGGTCGTTACATTTGAAGAATTAATAGAGACATCTTTCTCTAAATTCAATTGGGGATTCAAATTCACTCAAGAGGCATCAATCTTCTCCATATATATTTGTCTAGGAGAAACAAAATTAGTGAAATAATAATAATGGTACATACAGGACCATATTTGGTTGTTGAAAATCCTTTGCCTTAGCTTCAAACTTGTTTCAGTGTTCTTGGTAGCTCAAATATAAGAAAAAAAAAGTGATTACCTAATATTTGTCGTCATTATATTATTATATATACATGTGGAGGCATCTTACTGTGGATTATTTTCCAACAATTAAGCGATCCAGGAACATGCATGATAATCATATCGCGGGATGGCATTGAAGACTTTCACTGCTACGTAAACCAAACCAATCAGTTGTCATAATTGGTGCTTTTAACCCATAACATTCTTAATTATACGTAATTACGTACTAGTTCCCATGTTACTATATATGGTTAGGGAAATGCTAGTTGTACAATATTAATCAGCTTTTAATCAGTTTTTAACTAAATTTAAATAATATTTAATTATTTTTTTAGTGTAGCATGTTCTTATTTTGTAGATACATATCTATAATTAGATTTTAATTTAAATTTAAATTTTAAAACCCACCCACTTCATTGGTGGTTACAGTGACTTTGCTTTACTTTCGTAACTTCACGTAATAGATACAGTTTTTTAAATTCCTTATTCTACGGAACATTCACATGCATTAGTGAATCCCAAACCAAAAAGGACGCTGACAGCTGAATTCTCCATCTCGTCTTCATTGGTGAAGACTATCACCACCTTCCAGCTGAAGCACTCTCTCATTTTGTATTGGTGAAAGGTATCATTATTTTTCACACATGTATTTATGTAATTTGTTAAGAAATATCATGTTCAATATTTTTAATTATATTTTAATTTAAACATAAAAACACTCTGCTGATTTAATTGGAATAAGATTGATCTTATTTAATTTTATTAATAAAGTTGTTGTAAATAAAGTACTTTCTAAGTAAGTAATTTGAGTAAAGAAGCAAAAAAAAAATCTGGAGTTTAAGAAAGAAGATGTAGTTGATATGGTCATAAAAATTCTGTTGTTATTTATCAATTATAACACATATGATAGTATGATATTTTATTCAAAATATTTTTAAAACACATCCAAAATCAGGCTAACTTTAAATATTTAAATTTAAACGTTAATAATACAATTAATTTTTTGATTTTTTATTCGATCAAATGAATATAATATTTATTATTTAAATTATTAGTTAGAATTTTTTTCGATACTTATTAGTTTTTAAAATTATTATAATCAACAATTAATTTAAAATTGTGTTGTTATTTTTAGATTATAACACATCATAGATTTTTGCGATTTTAGATGTGTTTTAAAATATTTTGCATATAATATCATACTATTAGATGTGTTATCATTGAAAAGTAACAAAAAAATCCAACCAATAATTTAAATAATAAATATTAAATGCATTTTATTGAATCAAAAATCAAAAGATTAATTGTATTATGTACGTTTTTATTTAAAAACTAGAATTTAACGATTTTGAAAACGTTTATATCTAAAAACTAGATTTTTATCATTTTAGATGTGTTTTAAGAATATTTTGTATATAATATCATACTATTAGATGTGTTATAATTGAAAAATAAAAACACAATTTTTTATGACTATACCAACTACATCTTCTCTTATAAACTCTAAATTACTTTTTGCTTCTTTACTCAAACTAATTAAGTACACGTCCTGAATCGTAATAATCCACGCTAATTACTTGTACAAGTTTTTATCTTTATTCTCATCCCAACAAATAGATGTATTTCTTTTAATTTCAGTGTAACCAGCCCATGCAACCAACCCAGCAAGCTAATTGACTATGAAACTATGCAACAAAAATAATATCTTTTGATCATTAACACACTACTAAATAGAACTTAATCAAAACCTTTAGAATTTTAAAAGTTAAATTTTAAATTTTGAGTAATTTAAATTTTATATGTGTATTTAAATTATAAAATATTATTATATTAAATATATTAAATTTAAAACAGAAATTTAAGATTTAAATTTTAAATGTTAGTTTGATTTAATTTGAATTTTAAATATAAATTTAATTCTTAAAGACACTAAATCTATTTATAATTTTTAGATGTGTTAGTTTTATTTTTTTTGAATTACTGTAAGAAAAGGCTGAAAATTATACCATATTTAAAGGATACCTAGTTGAACCGATATGGTTAATATATATTAATCGTAGTCATATATACAGAGAAATATATGTTAGTGGTAGATGAGATTATATTTAACTAATTATATCATTTTATTAAAGGTATGAGTTAATACTCAATTTAGTTTTTAAATTTATACGTGAGTTTTAATTTTAGTTTTTGAAATTTTAGTTGTTTTTATTTAATCTTTAAATTTTATAAATGTGATTAACATTAGTTCTTAGAATAATTTTTGGTACATAAATATTAATAGAACATTTATATAAATAGTCAAATATCACGTTAGAATTTGTAAAATGACATCGTTTTAGTTTTGGTACTTAAATAGTTCCAAAACAATACTGTATCACTTGGTTTAGGAAAATTTTTTTTAACAAACATCACCTATAATATTTTTAGACTATTTAAATGTTAAAATTAAAATGATTACAGAGTCTAATGTGATATCCAAATGTTCATGTCTGCATTCCATTAAAAATTGTTTTAATGACTAATATAAGTCATGTTAGTAAAATTAATAGACTAAATAGAAGTAATTAAAATATAAAGATTAAACTAAAACTTGTTTACAAATTGAGATACCAAATTGAGTATCATTTTCGAATATACATGTTATTCTAGTCTAATTTCGTGACTCATACAATTTTTCAAAATTATTTTTGGGCTTTGGTAATAAAAATAAAATTATGGGCTTCATATAACAAAAAAATATTTTTTTGTTACAGAATGGGCCGGACAAACCCGACCCATAGACAGAAACAGAGATCCGGATCAACCCAACAAACTCTAACACTAAGCAAAGTAACTGAAAACCCCTCCCAAGAAACCACCGAATTGAGAAGACTTTCTGTTCTTGACGTTGTTGCCGTAGTCAACGCCCTCGCTGTCGCCGTCGTGGCAGCAGGTGGCTGCAATGTCCCTCTTCTCAAATCGTCACTGCTACGCTATGTGTCATCCCTCTGTATGTCTCTCTTTGTCTCAGTTTTATTTTCAACTACTGCTAATGCGCTTGAAGTATTATATTTATTCAATGAAATGGAATTCCCAAGAGAACTTATTTGTAAAAAGAATCACGTTGCACTCTTTGTGAGAATTTCTTTTGGCTTTCAGCTTGTTGCAATTTATAAATGGCACTCTGATAGTATATAGTATATAGTTTTAATAATGCAACTTCTTCGTCTTCGTTTTTTCCTTCTATTTTTCCGTTTCTTCCTCCTTTCATCCTTCTTCTTCTTTCACAGGTCTTTCTATTTCTCCATTTCCTCCTCCTCCTTCTCCTCCTCCTTCTTACAAATTCGTACACGTAGGTTTTTTTTTCTTCTTCTTCTAGACATAGGTATTTCTGAATTTAATTTTATATAATGGACAAATATCTTTCAAGACAAATTGAATGGAATAGAATGAAATCTAATACAATTGAATAAAGTGATAATAAATAATTTCATTACTTTTTGTTAAAAAAAGACTCAATCATTAGTAAAAATACATCGAATTCATTTCTGGATCTAAATGAATCTCAATTAAACTAAGAAATAAACCGAAATTACTTAAGGAATAAAAAATTTGGTCAATACTTATCAGCAGCATCAAGTGAACCTCGATTAACACACAAATGAATCGAAATAAATTAAGAAATGAACCAAAATTATTTAATTATGACAACAAACAAAATTAGAACTAATAAAAATATTCGTAAAATGTTAGTATTGTTGGTGATGACGATAATAAAAAAGAAAAAAAAAGACGCACAGAAGAAGAAAAAGAAAAAGAAGGAAAAGAAGGGAAGAAGAAGAAGAATCTGCGCAAATTTAGAAAAAGAAAAAGACAAAGAGTAAGAAAAGAAGAAGGAAAAAGAAAAGAAAACAGAAAAAAGAAAGAATGCATGATTTAAAAAGTTATAATAATTTGATTTGACTTAATTAAATATTTTGCTTAGATATAGAAATTTTCTCATTTTGTGACGCACTGAATTAAGATAAATAGGATAGCTAGATATGATGCACTATAATATATAAGTTGTGACTATTTTTGCTTTGTTAATAATAAGAACTAAGGTACTTTGAAATTCAGGTAAAACTTATAATATTGGCAAAAGACCAGTTAAAAAATCGGTCGAACCAATAGTTAATTAGTGAACCGATGAAACCGGCCAGTCTTTAAAAATTTTTCAGTTTGGGAGTCTCCTTTAAAATGGCGCCGTTTTGAGCTTAAAAAAAAAACACCTAAGTTTTCTACCGACGCAGTCCAGACGCCCCAGTCTCACTCCTCTCTTCTCCTTTAGGGATGGCAATACCACCCGAACTCGCGGGTATCCACCCCGCCTTTACCTGTTCGGGGCGAATTTTTAGTGGGACGAGTTCTTAGGAGAGGCGGAACGGGATCGAGTTTAGGTAATATCCCCTATCCGCTGCGCTATATATNATTAGTAAATGATTAATAATATTGTATCATATTTAAATTTTTACTTTAATTTGTGTTATGTATGTGATGATGATTATATAAATTTTGAAATTTAATTTTATTTATTGAATTTTAATAACTATAGGAGTGGGTAGGAGCGAGGCGGGTAACCGCAGAAACAAATTAGAGTTCAACGTTTTATTATCCGCGAATATAAAAGCGGGACGAGTTCTATGCAACTTGTTGTACGACGGAGGCGGAGCCGGGTCGAGTAGAGCATGCCCCTACCCGACAGTGGCCACCCCTATTCTCCTCTCCTCTCTCAAAATTGAAAGAACAAACAAAAGATGAAAAGAACCCTAGCGGCCGAGCCCCCCAGCCCCGTAGAACGCAGCCGCCGCACCCACCGCAGCACCCGCACCCACTGCAGCCCCCGCAGAACCCACAGCCACCGCATCTCCTCTTCTCTGTTCGAGCCCCCTCTCTCTCTGTTCGCCGGTGTCGCGCCGTCTCCTCTATCGTCGCCGTCACTCTCCTTCCTCTTCGTCGCCGGTAAGCACTGTGATAATAGTTAATTAGTTATGCTGTGTAGTTTGCTGAGCTAATTCGTCACTCCCCTCTGTGTCTGGTGTCCCCTTTTTCTGAATTATTTTTTATTTTTTTGCTGATTTAGTTTTATTGTGGAGTTTGCTGCGTTAATTTTGTATTACTCTAGTAACCTTTGTGTCTCCCTACCAGTTAATGTTAGCGAAAATTTTGTTTGTCATAGGCTGTTTGTAATCATTCCCTGCTATATAAGAATGAAAGAGAAATTAATCCACGGTGATATGCGCATGGAATATCTTACAGAAATTTCCAGAAGAAATGTTTTAGTATAAAAAAGAGAAATGACGTTTAGTATTTTTTTAATGCACCTTTTTAGAGTATAAAAGATATTTTCTGTTAGTTATAAAAAAGATAAATGACGTTTAATATTAAAAGTAGTACACCAAATTAAAAAAAAAAAGGTTAATACACAGTTGCAACATTTTTCATGACAGTTGAGCTTTCATTTGTTCATCACTTATATAGTTATATTCATGTTATTTGTTATCCACGTCTTTGTGTTTTGTTAAAGTTGATCGAAGATTCTTTTCTCTTTATTTTCTCTTTTTCCCGCAAAAATGCTGCCTTTGAATCGTTTTACTTAATCCCCACTTTCAAGGCTTCAACTCACTGGAGTTTCTTGAAGGTGCAATTAATCCCGCTTGTGGATGAAATTACAATTCTTTCTCTTTGTTGTTCACAATACTTAAGGATGATTATGATTTGTGATGAGTTGCACCTTTAATTAGTTGAAAACTTGTTTGTTAAATATTTCTTTTGATAGTAGAACATTATGTGTTTGTCATTATATGCATTTTGGTTGTTTTTAGTTATGAATTTTGATGTTTTGAAGTTGTTTGTGAACTTCTAATATTAAATCATGGATAATTTATTATGTGAAATTGTGAAATTTTGAATTGTATTAGGTTAGAAATTATTGAATTTATATATTTAAAATTCTATATAGGTTTTTTAATAATTTTATTTAATATTTAATTAAGCCGGTTAAACTCCGGTCGAACCAGTGAACTATTGAACCAGTGATTTTACCGGTTTATTGACCGGTCCGGTCTTGCAACCTTGTGTATAAGGGATGATATATATATATAGGGTTAGGTTGCATTGATCCGTCTTACTTTTACGAGTGGATCCTTAACTCTAGAGGATTGGCTTTATCTAGTTGTACCATCAATTCTTTTTTTCTTTTTTTTTTGTCTAGTTATGATATAAATGAATATGATAAAGGAGTGTTAAATCATATGTATATCTAGTTGACTATTGTACTTTTGGTTTGTTGCATGTTCTAGCTACTATAATATAATGCTCTTAAGTCTTACCTGTGATGTATTTTGTAATATGATGGCTAAATATTTTTAGTTAAGGCAAATAGTGCATGATCTTCTTCTGGTATTTTCTAAATTTATATGATTTCCTGATATTTGATGACTTATATGTTAAATCTCTTTGATCGGGTGATCGTATGAAAAAATAGAGGTACAAATGTTGTTGGTGTTTTTGAATGTTGCAGGATTGTGCTTTATTGTCTTCTTTGTTATTGTAACCAATGTTGACAAGTTGGAAATATTATCAACTATCAATGGATAATAGGTCTTGGCATAATGTTAGTTTTGGTGAATGGCTTTAGATGCTTTTTGTGCTTAAGCTTTAGATTCACAATTTCATTAATTTTTTGAATACGCATTCTTTACATCTCTGGCTGAATCATTTTCATTGCTTTTATGATAAACAGGTCAATGTTCTTTGTCTTTAACAAACCTGCAGTCAAAACAGTCAAAAAGTTGCTTGGGCGCTTTGGAGAATCAATCATCTCCTTTGATGGCAAGGTTTCTGTTAATAGTCTTTTACATATCCAGAGGTATAGTTATGTCAATGTGTACATGAAATGGAAGAAAGATTCATACTATGACTCGATTGAGGACATCCACCAGTCCATTCTGCTCAAGCCAATAATTGCCCTAAAAAACTGCATTGCTCGGGATCCCAATGAGTGCATCCCTATCTCCGATGTGTCGAAGAGGGGATTACAATTGGATGTGCCCATGAAGGTTGCCAGATTTATGAGACAGTATCCATCCATCTTCGAGGAGTTTACAGGTCCTCAATACAATCTTCCTTGGTTCAGGTTGACACCAGAAGCAGCCGAGATTGACAAGGATGAGAAGAGAGTATACAAAGATTGCAGGGAGGATTTACAATCCAGGTTGAAGAAGATGATATTGATGACCAGAGAGAACGTTCTTCCTTTAAAGATAATTCAAGGGATGCAGTGGTATTTGGGGTTGCCTGAAGACTTTTTGCAGTATCCAGAACGAAATCTTGACGACTCTTTCAAGTTTGTGGAGATGGAAGGTGGATTGAAGGCATTGGCTGTTGAAAGAAGAGAAAAGATTTTCTCTGTAATGGAAGAGAATGTGATGAAAAAAGGTTTTATCTTTGGGGGAACAATGGAGGCCATTGAATTTCCCTTATTCCCATCAAAAGGTTTGAGGTTGAGGACAAAGATTCAGAATTGGCTAGATGAGTTTCAAAAGCTTCCTTATATTTCACCTTATGATGATTTCTCAAACTTGGATCCAAACAGTGACATAGCTGAGAAACGACTTATTGGGGTTCTTCATGAATTGCTTTCGCTTTTTGTTGAACATTCTGCAGAGAGGAAGAAGCTCTTTTGCCTCAAAAAGTATTTTGGGTTGCCACAGAAAATGCACAGAGCATTTGAGCGGCATCCTCATATGTTTTATCTATCTTTTAGGAACAACACTTGTTCAGTTATTCTTAAGGAAGCCTATAGTTTCGATAGATCAGCTTTTCAGAAGCATCCTTTGTTGGGTGTTAGGAAGAAGTATATCAAGTTGATGAAGAAATCACAAGTGATTTTAAAGAACAGGAGGGTGAATAATCGATTTTCTAAGAGTAGTTCAAAACAGGATTTAGATTCAGATAATGTTGATAAAGAGGAGCATGAGATTGCAGCTTGCTCTGCGGAACAGGTTGTATGAAAATTTAAACATTTATTATGGGAAAAAGAAAAACAGATCAAACGCCACACTGTTTTTTACTGAATGAGAATGAAATGGTCTATTAGCTATTTCAATATGGATTGGTGGCAGATTTAGTTGTATTATTATTGTCCTAAGATATTTTCAGTTCCGTATCTATTTATTAGGAAAAATATTATCACTCGTGATTAGTGTTAAGTGACAATCTGATTAACTATATTTTGTGAAAATTAGTAAAGCTAATTTTAGAAAATATATAAATAAATAATAACTAAATAAAATGAGAGGTAATAAATAATCTTAATTTATAACCTTAGAATTTTAGTGGTTGAAAAAGAGAAGAATTATATACCTCTAATTGACGGATGGTTCATATTGAAGAGACTCACCTATAAATTGAATTTTTCTTTAATTCATTTCAATCAAGTCATCCAGATAGAATAACATAATATTTCTTTGAGTAGTTTTCTTCTATATATATATAGAGAGAAGTGTGTTCTTCTTTTGTCAAGAGAGAGTGTTTTGTAGTCTCCTTGTGATAGAGAGAAGTTGTAATTCTCAAAGAAAGTTATTCAATTGTTTCCATATTTTATACAAATTTCTAATTTTTCATCTCTATATTTTGCTGTGTCATTTGTCTGGTACCTAACAGTGGTATCAGAGCCAAAGGTTGCTGATTAATATTTTTTTTTTCGCTGCGAGTTACCGTCTAAAAAAAAATGACAGCAAAGTATGAAATTCCAAAATTCAGTGGGAGTAATTTTTCCATATGGAAATTAAAGATAAAAGCTATTATGAGAAAAGACAATTGCGTGACAGCAATTGAAGAAAGACCCACTGGAATTACAGATGAAAAATGGAAGGAGATGGATAACAATGCTGTTGCAAACTTACACTTGGCACTAGCTGACTCGGTTTTATCAAGTGTAGCAGAGAAAAAGACAGCAAAGGAAATTTGGGATGCTCTCACCAAATTATATGAAGTCAAGTCACTTCACAACAAGATATTCTTGAAGAGAAGACTTTATACTCTTCGAATGAGTGAATCCACATCGGCAACGGATCACATCAACAATCTAAATACGTTATTTTCCCAACTCTCATCGTTGGAATATACCATAGCGGAAAACGAACGTGCAGATCTCTTACTTCAAAGTCTACCAGATTCATATGATCAGCTTATCATTAACTTAACTAATAATGTTTTGACTGATTATCTTTCTTTTGATGACATGGCTGCTGCGGTTCTTGAAGAAGAATCTAGGCGCAAGAATAAGGAAGATAGATTAGAAAGCTCAAAACAAGCAGAGGCTTTGTTGATGACAAGAGGGAGATCAATGGAGCGTGGTTTCAGTGGGAGTCAAAGTAGACCAAAGTCACAAAGTAAGAAGCAGGTCAAATGCTACAATTGTGGTAAAAGAGGGCACTTCAAGAAAGATTGTTGGAATAAGAAGAGTATAGAGAAGGTTCCAGAAGGATCAAGTTTTCAAGGATGTGTTGCAAGTACCTCTGATGATGGAGAAATCCTGTATGGCGAAGCAACAATTGGTTCTAAAGGCAGTAAACAGCTCACTGATGTTTGGATTGTTGATTCAGGAGCAACATGGCACATGACTCCTCATCGTGATTGGTTTTGTACATATGAACCTGTCTTGGAAGGATCTGTGTTTATGGGAAACGATCATGCCTTAGAAATTGTTGGAATGGGTACTGTCAAAATAAAAATGTTTGATGGTTCTATTCGTTCACTTCAAGGAGTAAGACACGTGAAAGACTTGAAGAAGAATTTGTTGTCGATTGGGCAATTGGATGAACTTGGTTGTAAGACCCATATTGAAGATGGGATCTTAAAAGTTGTTAAAGGAGCTCTTGTGGTAATAAAAGCAGAAAAGATTACAGCAAATCTATACATGCTTATGGGAGATACTTTGCAAGAGGCAGAGGCATCAGTTGCTTCAACAAGCCAAGAAGAAATGACGATGATATGGCATTGCAAACTAGGCCACATGTCAGAACGATGCTTGAAGATTCTTGTAGAACGTAATCTCATTCCCGGACTCAAATTGGTAAACTTACCATTTTGTAAGCACTGCGTTACAAGCAAACAACATAGATTGACGTTTGGTAGATCAACTGCTCGGAGCAAGCACATATTGGAGTTGATTCAATCTGATGTATGGGAATCGCCGGAGATGTCCCTAGGAGGAGCAAAATATCTTGTATCATTTATTGATGATTACTCTAGGAGGCTATGGGTGTACCCAATCAAGAAGAAGTCAGACGTGTTTGC
>NC_029788.2:11643854-11646447 GCF_000816755.2 Arachis ipaensis
AAAGTTGGACCCAAAGTCTAGAAAATGTATATTCTTGGGTTATGCTGACGGTGTTAAGGGGTATCGCCTGTGGGATCCCACTGCCCGCAAGGTAGTTGTCAGTAGAGATGTGATATTTGTAGAAGATGAATTGCAAAAAGAACAAGAAAATGACAGCACTATTAAAGAGATAACCACTGTTCAAATAGATGAAAAATGCAGAGAAGGTGATCTTTCTGAAGCAGAACCACAGCATGAAGAACAAGAAGCAGAGGCTAATGACATAGAAGTTTGTCGATCCACTCGACAAAGAAGAACACCATCATGGCACTCAAATTATGTTTTGACAAACCATGATGCATATTGTCTTTTGACAGAAGATGGAGAGCCAACAACTTTTATGGAGGCTATGCGCAATCCAGACGCTTCTATGTGGATGACAGCAATGCAAGAAGAAATTGAGGCATTACATAGGAACCATACCTGGAAACTTGTTGAACTTCCAGCAGGTCGGAAAGCCATTGGTAACAAATGGGTTTACAAGATCAAACGAAATAGTAATGATCAGGTGGAACGATATCGTGCAAGATTGGTTGTCAAAGGATATGCTCAGAAAGAAGGTATTGACTTCAACGAAATATTTTTTCCGGTGGTGAGACTAACTACTATTAGAGTAGTTTTGGCTATGTGTGCTGCATTTGATTTACATCTAGAGCAATTAGATGTAAAGATTGCTTTTCTTCATGGAGAACTTGAAGAAGAGATATATATGCTCCAACCAGAAGGTTTTGAAGAACAAGGAAAAGAAAACTTGGTTTGCAAGTTAACTAAATCTCTGTACGGTCTAAAGCAGGGGCCAAGGTGTTGGTATAAGAGATTTGATTCTTTCATTATTAGCCTTGGATACAACAGACTTAGTTCAGATCATTGTACTTATTACAAGAGATCTGGTGATAATGATTTCATCATTCTACTGTTGTATGTGGATGACATGTTGGTGGTAGGTCCCAACAAAGATCAAATCCAAGAATTGAAGGCACAGTTGGCTAGAGAGTTTGATTTTTAAGTGGGAGATTGTGAAAATTAGTAAAGCTAATTTTAGAAAATATATAAATAAACAATAACTAAATAAAATGAGAGGTAATAAACAATCTTAATTTATAACCTTAGAATTTTAGTGGTTGAAAAAGAGAAGAATTATATACCTCTAATTGACGGATAGTTCATATTGAAGAGACTCACCTATAAATTGAGTTTTTCTTTAATTCATTTCAATCAAGTCATCCAGATAGAATAACATAATATTTCTTTGAGTAGTTTTCTTCTATATATATATAGAGAGAAGTGTGTTCTCCTTTTGTCAAGAGAGAGTGTTTTGTAGTCTCCTTGTAATAGAGAGAAGTTGTAATTCTCAAAGAAAGTTATTCAATTGTTTCCATATTTTATACAAATTTCTAATTTTCCATCTCTATATTTTGCTGTGTCATTTGTCTAGTACCTAACATATTTGATTCTTTAGCATTGTACTTTGGGATCTCAAATGTTTTACACAGCATCTCAGTTATTGGTGAGCAAAACTCAATTTGCAGTCAAAGTTACTTTGTCATCACCTTAGAATATTAATGATGAAAAAAAACCTTGAAAAATAGTAGTTTTTTTTAATTAAAATGAAATTTCCAACAGCAAATGAAATATAAAATATTCAAATTTAGATTCTCTAAATTTTAAATTTTTACTCGAAAAGATAAAATGTGATGTCTGACCTTTAAATAGTTTCTCTCTCATATATTTTTTTTGAATTTGAATCTTTTAAATTTTAAATTTTTATTTTAGAGAATAAAGTAACATCTCTTATTATTGAATACTTTCTCTCATATTTTTTTAGTCCCACTTATGAAATAAATGGTCATAGATCTTACTTTACTTTCTAAAGTAAAATTCAAAATTTAGAAAATCTAAATTCATTTTTTTTGTTCTATTTATAAAATAAATGATGAGATATTATATTTTATTTTCTAAAGTAAAATTCAAATTCAAAATATTCATGATTTGTCATATCTTTAGACCCGGCCCAAAAACCTAACCCAGACTTAGGGCTGCACATGGATCGGATAATATCCGCATATCCGCGGTAATTATCCGCATCCGATCCGAATTTTGCGGATATTATCCGATCCGCAGAGCCATCGGATCGGATCGGATCGGATCCGCACTATAGTCGGATCGGATTGCGAATTTGGCAGTGATATCTGCGGATCCGATCCGCAAATCCGCATATCCGCATATCACATATAAATAACATAGTTTAAGAAAATAAACCCTAATGTGATATGAATTTTAGTGTGTTATTTATGAATTTTATGATATTTTGTTTTTAATTTTTTATGTTGTACTTCAACTTAGAATAATTAAACTTAAATCTTGTGTTATTATTTTGTTTTTGTTATTCAAAAGAACTATTATTGATAATATTTTAGGAGTAAATAGGCTTAAACAGATAAAAAAATGAATTTTTTGGATTTTTTTGTAAAAATAGTCAAATAGAATCTTAAAATAGTTTTTTTTTTTAATTATGCGGATATACCCGATATCCGATCCGATCCGATCCGCATCC
>NC_029788.2:11646569-11652635 GCF_000816755.2 Arachis ipaensis
CAGTGTGCGGATCGGATAGAATTTTAAGCTATATCCGATCCGATCCGATCCGATCCGTGTGCGACCCTAGCCAGACTCAAAAACAGAAGCTCCAAGCCCCAACTACGTTTCCATCTCCACCTGCGCGTGAGACCTGAAACCACCTTGGTTGAACCATGGTTCCAGGACCCCTTTGAGTACAGGTTTCAAAAGTGGTTTTCGGGTATCGCTTACTCTGCTGCTCAAAAGTCTTCCTGGGGGATGATTTAAACTCTGCATTTCCTTTTTTATCCTCTCTTGACACCCATGTTATTCCACATCAAACAGCGTCCAAATGTCTTCCAAGATAGCTCCTCTGGATTTCACTGCCTGTGTAAGATTCAAACTATCTGATTCAATAATCACATTTTCTAACTGAATGTTTTTTTTGCCAAGATAAGAGCCTTTCTGTTCCTGCTAAGACCCTTCCAGTATGATCCAATCACATTTTCTTGATTCAAGCATCGACATTACCTTTGATCTACTCTTCTTATTCTAATTCTATCTGTAATATTGTGATGATTAAAAGAGTGAAAAGGAGAAGATGAAATAAAATGTGTTTTGGATCTAAAAATGCTAGGAAAAAAAAAGGTTGGGCATGTTGGGTTGGTCTGAAAAGCCCAAAATAGCCCAGGTTCACCCTAATTCCCACGCCTTCCCTCACTCAATGCCACCTTGTTTGTTGCCGTTGAGCCTCCAAACCCCAAAAGCCTCGGTGAAGATGTCACACAGCTTGAGGTCCCTCAGAAGGCTCTTCACTCTCCCCCCCAAACCCTCCTCCTCCGTCATCTCCACGCGCCGCCACGTCTCCACGGAGACACGCTCCCAGAAGCTGGAGCGCATCGCCGACGATCTCCTCCGTCTCGACAGGCTCGAGCGCCACGACTTCTCCGTCCTCTGGAGGCTCAAATTGGGCCTCGACCGATTCGCTGGCCCAGCCGCGGATCTCGGCCCAGTTGGCCCAGCATCAGGTGCTGGTGGTGCGGGGGCGGATGCTAGTGCGGGAGCGGCGGCGGAGGAGAAGACGGTGTTCGATATAAAGCTGGAGAAATACGACGCCGCATCGAAGATAAAGATCATAAAGGAAGTTAGGGCTTTCACCGATTTGGGGCTTAAGGAAGCGAAGGATTTGGTCGAGAAGGTTCCTTGCGTCTTGAAGAAGGGTCTCACTAAGGACGAAGCTGATCCCATTCTCCAGAAGCTCAAAGATTTGGGTGCCACTGTTGTATTGGATTGATTCCCAATTCTCTTTTTTCTTTTTGGTTGTAGAATCATTCATCACTTGCCTCCATAGCTTCATTTTCATTGAAATGTGATGATAATGTGTTTTTTAGTTCTCAAATACAAAAGTTATATGAACATAATAAGGACTTAGAACGATAATGAATAATTTTCACTATAACAGTAAAAAGAAACATGAACCAACCATGGTCTAAGTTTAAGAGAGTTTATTAGTTTATATCTTATTGTTATTATTTTCTGAAACATATCAGAAATTTTGTCTCTCAATATTAAAGCTGGTCCTAGATGATAGTTAGAAATTACTTCCTAACAAAGCAAGAAGAAAATTCTTGTAATCTCCATCTGCTGATATGTTGTTAGTTACAAAATCTTCAAGGGTGACATTATTCCTCTTAAAATAGAGATCCTTGATTTCTTTTAGATCCTCCTCTGCACGGGTGATTATAACTCGGCTAACACCATCATCATCAATTCCCAATTCATTCTTGGCATTGCGTAACACCTAAATAAAAGTCATTGTATCACATCTTAAGTTAAAGGTGTTTGCTACGGTACATGATTAAGTGTGTGTTTGGATTTCATGTGTTTGGATTTCAGTTTGTAAATGGGAGTTTGCATAAAATTGATTTTGTAAACTTGATTTTGATAAAAAATAATTTTGTAAACTTGATTTTGATGAAAAATAAATTTGTGTTAAAGTGATTTATGTTTGGTAATTTTTATATCAAAATGGATTATAGGAAAGTAAATATTGTTTGGATTATACTACTCAAAATTACTTTTAAATGAAAAATTACTAAAATAGACATTAAAACGTTTTTTTTTGGATTAATGAAGCAATTTTTGTTTTGGCTTATTCACGTAACTTATTTCTCCGTTGGCTTATTTGTGTTTTTTACCCAATAATTTATATTATAATAAAATTATAATAATAAATTAATATACAAGAATTACACTTATAAATTTTAATAAAGTCAAACAAAAATATTTTTTTATACAAAATCAAAAGTAAAAATTTAATAAAAAATATAATAAAAAAATATAATAAAAATGGACTACAAACAAGGAAGTAAAGGGTAGAATTGATAAAACAAAATAAATCAAATCCTAACGTGATTATCTAAACGCAGAAGCTACAATTTCTAGCTTCTTATAAACGCATGTTAAGAACCTAAAATCACGTTGGCGTTTAAAAACAAAAGGTATCCAAACAAAAGAGGAAGCGTTCAATGCACTCAAACGTGCTTCTCTTCCTTCTAACGCAAAATCAAACACACCCTAAATTTATAAATACCGATACATTTAAATTATAGACAAATAATAATAAGACATTTAACAGGTGGAATTTATTTTTTACATCAGCATTTAATTTTTTCTTTTTTAAATATATAGTATATCACCACTTTTATTAAAACACCCTTTTAATTAAATAAAAATAAAAACATTTATTTATTTAATTTTATAAAAAGATTTAAACATCCTTCTTTTATTTGATTAGACAAAAATACCTTTTTAAATTAATCAAATTTTAGAATTTAATTAATCCTAATTTTATAGTTTCAAATAATTGAATCAACAAAACAAAAAATCAAAATTGTTCTTCATCTGTGTTAAACATATTAAAAAAATAAAAAATCAAAATTGTTCTTCGTCTGGGTTCAGAAACCTTCAGTATTCTTCATCTTCTTCTCTCCTCTTCCTATCCTCTCTCTCTCTCTTAACCGTTTCCAGAAATCTCCTTCTCTGGAATCCATCCATCGAAAAGTTAAGAAATTTGCCGTCGTTGGAAGATCAACGCTTCTCCGTCGTTATCTCGGGGTTCGACTCTAGGGTTCATACTTTGGGACCTGATTCGTGGAGAAGGATTTAGCACTTTCCCTCCCCTCTGAAGCACACTAAAACGGCAAAACCCTAGCAATAATTGACTGCATTGAGCTCGGTAGCTAGCCACCCACGGAATTTAAAGAACCTAAAGGAGAAGGGAGGCTAAACCACTCAACTGGGCAAACGCTGCGTCTTTCTCCTCTATGGAAGTTCTTTGAATGCCCCTTCGCCCTCCATAGAGGAGAGGCGTTGGACGACGACGGGTGGACGGGGCTCGACGATGGAGGGCGAAGGGGCATTCAAAGAACTTTCATAGAGGAGAAAGACGCAGCGTTTGCCCAGTTGAGTGGTTTAGCCTTCATTCTCCTTTAGGTTCTTTAAATTCCGTGGGTGGCTAGCTACCGAGCTCAATGCAGTCAATTATTGCTAGGGTTTTGCCGTTTTAGTGTGCTTCAGAGGGGAGGAAAAGTGCTGAATCCTTCTCCACGATTCAGCTCCCAAAGTATGAACCCTAGAGTCGAACCCCGAGGTAACGACGGAGAAGCGTCGATCTTCCAACGACGGCAAGTTTCTGAACTTTCCGATGGACGGATTCCAGAGAAGGAGACTTCTGGAAACGGTTAAGAGACAGAGAGAGAGGATAGGAAGAGGAGAGAAGAAGATGAAGAATACTGAAGGTTTCTGAAGCTAGACGAAGAACAATTTTGATTTTTTATTTTTTTAATATGTTTAACACAGATGAAGAACAATTTTGATTTTTTGTTTTGTTGTTTCAATTATTTGAAACTATAAAATTAGGATTAATTGAATTCTAAAATTTGATTAATTTAAAAGGGTATTTTTGTCTAATCAAATAAAGGAAGGATGTTTAAGTCTTTTTATAAAATTAAATAAATAAATATTTTTTATTTTTATTTAATTAAAAGGGTGTTTTAATAAAAGTGGTGATATACTATATATTTAAAAAAGAAAAAAGAAAAAATTAAATGCTGACGTGAAAAATAAATTCCACATGTCTTATTGTTATTTGTCTATATTTTAAACGTATCGATACGTATGAATTTATCATCGTACCGTAGCAAACAACTAAGTTAAATAAAGGTTATTGAGCCAAAAGTAATTAATTAATGAGTTTAGTAATTACCTTGGCAAAGTATCTTTGAGGGTACTTAATGCAACGAATAGTTGTTCTCAATGCATCTAAGTATTCATCACTTGGACTGGCTACTAATCCCTACAATTACCAAATGACACACCATTGTATTAACTTTCATAATACAAATTCAAATAATAAGGTTATCCAATCACTCATATATAATAATTTATACTGAACCTGAGCATAGTATTTCGATGTGTTAATGATGTTGATTAATGAAATTGCATTTCCATTATATCCTCATTCTACTCTCATTTGAAGCTTTGTCTATTATAACTAAACTAGATATAATTGATTAATTGTGTGGACCGAAAAATTTAGATATGGAAGAGCCATAGTGTATATAGTATATACCATAAAATAGTTCTCACGTGTGATTTACACATATATGAAAACATGCAATTCAATGAGGAGTTTTTTTGGGAGAGGGGTGAAAAGTCTTTTCAGTAGGAGTGAAAATCCATGTGAATTGCAAGGAGATTTTAATGAAGGACATCATAACACGCAGAGTAACACTTTTGTGAGAAAGAGCTGATCAAAATTTTGTTCTCTTTTTATTCCCATCAAAAAGTTTTTTTCGCCTCACCGAAATGCCCTGATCTATAATAGTTAATATTTCACCTTTCTAGTTCACATTTATGCAATACACCAATATAAGATCCATTTAAAAAATAATGTAATTTTGTGTCGTTGTCCCCATTGTTTTTGTGTCAAACAACTAAAGCTAACATTACCTTGGTGATTGTTGAGCCATAAATGTTCCTAAAGGAATTGAAAGTGACACACAGCTGCTTCTTACTTCTTGTGCTTAAGATTCTAATGATTTCATCATTGCTAAAATCCTTCTTTTCAATTATTTGATGAATAATATTTGCTTCTGAAATAGCCACACTCTCATCAAGCACATGTCCCTCATACCTGTAAGTGCTTACTATTGCAACCAACAACTGCATGAAAAAATCATAGACCTCATAATTTGGATCATAATTGTTAAGGTAAAAAAAGAACACAAAAAGGTGAATGGCTTTAAATATTCATATTCATATTCAAGATAAAGAATAGTAGTCCACATACTCTCCTAATGTCACCAAATGTGTGAGAGGCCACATCTTCTTCAAGGGAGTGTTTGTATAGAAATTGGTATGAACGCTTTATAGCCAAAAGCTCTTCTGAAGTTCTAGTGCAACCAATTTCAATAATTATTTTATAATAATTTGGTGTTGCTTTCTCCAATGCTTCTTTAGTATATGCAGCATCTCTTTCAGCTGGTTCCATTGTCCAATGGCATAAACTTCTCTGCTTATAAACTTTGAACTCAGCTCAAATTACCCCATGGTAAATTCTTTTAATGTGTGTTTGGTGGATTAAAGATTGTAAATGAGAGTTTGTATAAATTGATTTTACAAACTTGATTTTAATAAAAAGTAAGTCAGTGTTAACATAATTTATATTTGGTAATTTTGTATCAAGGTGAATTATAGTAAAATGAATGTTGTTTGGATTTCATTATTCAAAAGAGAAAGTTGAAGGGCCAGCAACTTTTGTGTTTTGTGGCCAGCACTTAACCATCAAAAGAAAAGTGAGTGATCTCCCATCATTAGATGTAATCTCACACCATTAAAAACATTATTGATGGTCAATTGATGGTTACAAAACACAAAAGTTGCTAGCCCCTAACACTCCTCTATTAAAAATTATGTTTAGATAAAAATTATTAAAAAATGACATGAATTTATATAATTTAAAATCATATTATTTTAACATTATTTAATTATATTTTTTTTAAAACAACTTAAATTTATATATTAAAATTTAGTACTTTTTTA
>NC_029788.2:11652677-11670590 GCF_000816755.2 Arachis ipaensis
GTTTATTTTTATAATATAACCAAATTATCATAAAAAAAAAAAGGATTAGTAATCATTGAAGAATGAGTTAACATTAAGATTATCAGGACTGCTACACATCCATATAAACATATAACCATACAGGTCCAAGCCCAAATTATTTCAAGCGCATTAAATGTTGAGTGAGAAACACGCGCCACACAAAAAACCTCTCGTTTTTCCATTCGCACTTCATTATGAACGAACGTTACATCTTCAACACGAAACCAATATCCCAAAAAACTCACTCTCTTCGAATCTCTCTGAACATCACTCAAACTTCAATCACATTCTTTGCGGAAACCACTGGTGCAAACAAATCGGAAGAAGATTTCGCAAGCAACAACCAGAAACAAACGAAGACAGTAACAAAGACTACAAAAGGTATGAGAAAACTACGATTCACTCAAAATCTTGCAATGTCGCGTTTCGCCTAGTTTCATTTCAGTTTTACTGGTTTGATTTGCTTCGCTTAGTGGATTGAACTATTGTGAATGATTTTTACAGTATAACTAGGGATTTAAGATATAGTTGCTTGTTCTTATTGGTCTGGATAGTTTAATTAGAGCTCTATTAGTATCTTCAGTTCTTATTTTCCATTGAAGAACACTATTCTTGTTGATTGAAAATTGATAATAAAGGATTAACCACATGAACGTATTTCGGTTCGGTGGCCTTTGTGATTTTGGTTATGTGCATAAAGGATTTTCGGTTCGGTAGTTTGTTGATGTATTGAATGAGTTTTGTTTAAAAAAATTCACATTAGAGACAAGTCTTTCACTTTGATAATCCATACTACTGTAATAGTATTTTTGTTAATTGAAAGCTGATCATCATTTATTAACCAGATGAACATTTTTTGGTTCGATAACTTTTATTTTGGTTCTGTGCATGAGGAATTTTCGGTTTGGTGGGTCGTGGCATTCTAATTGACTTGTTTAACAAACACATAGTTGTGGTTGTTGATGTATTAAATGAGTTTTGATTAGGACAATTTACATTAGAGACAACTCTTTCACTTTGATAAGACATACTACTGTAATAGTATTTTTGTTGATTGAAAGCTGATTTCGGTTCGTAAATGATGATGATCAGCTTTCAATCAACAAAAATACTATTACAGTAATATGTCTTATCAAAGTGAAAGAGTGGTCTCTAATGTAAATTGTCCTAATCAAAACTCATTCAATACATCAACAACCACAACCATATGTATATTAAACAAGTCAATCAGAATGCCACAACTCACCTAACCGAAAATTCTTCATGCACGGAACCAAAATTAAAGTTACCGAACCGAAAAATGTTCATCTAGTTAATAAATGATTATCAGCTTTCAATTAACAAAAATACTATTACAGTAGTATGGATTATCAAAGTGAAAGACTTGTCTCTAATGTAAATTTTTTTAAACAAAACTCATTCAATACATCAACAAACCACCGAACCGAAAATCTTTCATGCAAAGAACCAAAATCACAAAAGCCACCGAACCGAAATACGTTCATGTGGTTAATCCTTCATTATCAATTTTCAATCAACAAGAATAGTGTTTTTCGATGGAAAATAAGTACTGAAGATACTAACAGAGCTCTAATTAAACTATCCAAACCAATAAGAACAAGCAACTATATTTTAAAGCCCTAGTTATATTGTAAAAATCATTCACAATAGTTCAGTCCACTAAACGAAGCAAATCAAACTAGTAAAATTGAAATGAAACTAGGCGAAACGCGACATTGCAAGATTTTGAGTGAACAGTAATTTTCTCATACCTTTTGTAGTCTTTGTTGCTGTTTTCATTTGTTTCTGGTTGTTGCTTGCGAAATTTTCTTCCGATTCGTTTACAGCAGTGGTTTCCGCAAAGATTGTGATTGAAGTTTGAGTGATGTTCAGAGAGATTCGAAGAGAGTGAGTTTTTTGAGGTATTGGTTTCGTGTTGAAAATGTAACGTTCGTTCATAATGAACCGCGAATGAGAAAACGAGAGGTTTTTTGTGTGGCGCGTGTTTCTCACTCAGCATTTAATGCGCTTGAAATAATTTGGGCTTAGGCCTATATGGTTATATGGTTATATAGATGTGTAGCCGCCTGAAAAAAAATAGTAATGATGAGATGGAAAGTAATAATTTAACAAAGGGATTTTGGGTTTAAATCTTGAATAAGATCTTGGTGATAAAGATCTAAATAAGCCTGCCGAAGAAGTTTTCTTTGTGCTTCATTTCGATGTGCTAATATGGATATCAGGGCTCTCTCATCAGTCCCTAATCCTATATATATTATACAAAATAAAATAAGCATGGTAATAATTATTAGATTTATATGTATTTTGCAACAATTGAGATTTTGAAAGAACAGAATTGCAGAATGATGAAACCTTTGCATGCCCTCTTGATAGTTTCAGCATCTTCAATTGGAGAAGAATCTTTGGGAACAACAAGAGTAGCCATTTGATTTGTTTCTTATCTTTGTTCAATGCCAAGATTTGTGTGAAATGGTTAAGTTCCCATTTCTGCATTTTATAGGAGAGAAAGCTATAAAGCTGTTTCAGAATATTGAAGTAATCTTCTTAATAACTGTACATGTTAAGGTTTTATCCTCTCATTCAATTAAGAAATTAACCGAAGCAAATGTTACTCCAAAGGGAAGTTTTTTTTTAATAAATAATGATAACGGAATTAGCATTAAACAATGTTAATGTAGTGAAACAATGAACCAAGTGCATTATACTATTGTGAAACAAGAGTGTTATTGATATTCACCAAAAGCATATGTTCAGGAATAATCAATGAATCAATGAATTCAACACTAGTCACTGATATCATTATTACATCTTATACTTAAATAAATCTTTAAAAAAAAAATTGATATGGGTTACCAAGGAATTTCTTGGCCATCCCAAGCAAAGAACTTGCCATTGTCATTACTCTTGACATTGTCAATGATGCTTAGCAGCTTTTGCACTGAGAACTCTTTGCTGAAGAGCTTCTCTTTTGGAACATTCTTCTGAAATGGCTTCGAGAGATCGGTGTCAACTGTGCCGGGATGCAGTGAAATGCAGACAATTGGATCCTTTTTTCTTGCAAATTCAACCGCAGCCGTCTTTGACACTGCCAACAGAAATATAAAGTTCATCAAGGTTGCCATTCAAACAGTTTTGGAAATTTCAAATTCAACTTTAAGGGCACTGAAAAACAAGAACTACAACTAGCAACTCATCTGCTACATCTGTGTAGAATCTTAACATACCTGCATGATGAGACTAAGAGAGTTATCATATTGAAAATCCCATGACAATGATCATTTAAGAATTTAAAAAAATAAAATAAAAAGTAGAAGTCTTACATTGATTGAGTGCAGTCTTTGAAGATCGATACGAGTGCCAACCACCAAGATGATTGTCCCCAATAGATCCAACCCTTGCACTCAAACTGGCCACCACTGCAGTACTTCTTTCAGTGCCAAAGCCACCTCCAACTTTTAGAAGAGGCCACATGTGCTGATTTTTTAAATTCAAAGAATAATAGCATATTTCAGAATATATGTTCATAAAACTGAATAATGGAAAGAAATAAATAAAATACAGGACTAGACAGATATAATGATTGCTGTCATTGGATAAAATAGTTCAAATCTTTATTTCTTAAATGGCCTTGATGAATCTATTAAAAGAAATCCTCCCATGATAAACAGAACACTATGGTGTTGCTTGATCCATGTCAATTTGGATTACATTGAACAAGAATGAGTTTTAAACTTTTAATCGTCTATTAAGGCCTTGAACAGAACTCTCCAACATAATAGCTAGCTTTTGTGGTGTGGTTCTCCAAAGGTCCTTATCAATCTTGAACTTCTGTTAATAGCAATGATCTTCAACAAAGATGCTCTCTCAAAGCCACTAGTAATGTAATTGCATGCAGATAAATGTAACTATGTCTGTTACCTTGATAACTAAGATGGGACCGACGGCATTAATCTCATACGTAAGCATCAAGGCTGATTTTTCCAATTTGTTGAGTGATGTCTCTGTATTATAAAATCAGCTTTTGCCTGAGTCACAAAAGGAAGCTTCCATTTCAAGTCCAATACCAAAGAATGAAAGAAAAACCATTACCTGGTTGTAATACTTGAGGTATGGAAAGAATGCCAGACGCATTAATGAGAAGGTTTAGATGGCCGTATGTCTCTCTAACTGACGATGCAGATGCCTGAAATATTATGAATGAAACACAAAGCTTAGCAACTTATTCTGTTTTGGAATTAGTTAGATCTAGAAGTGAGCCACCATAGTGCCTAAAAGATGATATGAATTCGATAATTTCGTCAGCAAGTAGGCTTATAGGGGAACTGAAAATTCCATCACATACCAGATGCCAGCCTAATCCATTAAGGTTGGACTAAGGGGAAAGGTAAGTAGATTTAATAATTTTCTATTGATGATAGATTAGGATGGATATGTGGAATGTTCCATATGCATGCGTATGACCTGAATTGAAGTTTCAATAGTCAAATCCAAGGGCAAAAGTTTTAGACGATCAGGAAATTTATGTTTGAGCTGGGCAAGACCTGTTGAAGCATCAGGATTTCGGCAAGTAGCAACAACATGCCCTTTATCATTTTTCTCTAGCAGCTGTTTTACCTGTACAAGACAGAAACTGAAGGCAGTGTTACTATGCACCCAAGATTATTCACCTGATAAAGCTGAGAATTGTGGAAGGACTTGTCTATTCTAAAGAAATAGGGCAATTCTCTCATGCTGAAACTGCCGAATTGGTCCAAAAGCAAAGAACAAATCAAAGGGAGCAATTGATGGAAAACAACACCGATGAGTTATAATTTTTTATACAAAAACAATTTCTAAACCCAGAACTCTTATACATACGGTAAAAGTAAAACAACTCCAATTCTTACAAGTAATACTAAAACTATGATTTAAATAGCAACACAATATTATAAGAACAGAATTATCAATAACATAAAGGGAGCAAAATAGTAAGATAATAAAAAGGTAAAATTTTGAGAATATGGGGAATGTAGAAAGAGTAAAGAACTCACAAATTCAAGGCCAATTCCTCTGGAAGCTCCCTGAACCATGGAAACCCCAGCATCAAATTTGAGAGAAGAAGAAGAAGAAAAGGGCCTTCGGGTGAGTGATAAGACTCGCGTGGCGCGTGACGATGCCATGAAAGAGTTCTGGGTCGACAACTGCATCAAATCAAAGCTTGAGCTGAAAAATGTTGAAGGAGCGTGGCTTGTTAATAACCATGAAAATTGTTGTTCACTTTGTCATGGAACATGGCAACGTCGTTAGAATCAGTAATGCATGTGCTGTTGTAATGGGTCTCTAATACTTTAGAATATTAAATAAATTAAGTTTTAGTAAAATAGAAAAAAATATCATAGTTATCAGAACCGAACCGATAATCAACCTGGTCATATGACCGGGTCACTGGGTCATTGGTTCAACCGGTGGGTCACTGATTCACCCGGTTAACCCGGTCAAAACAAACAACAACAACAACAACAAAGCTTTGTCCCACTAAGTGGGGTCGGCTACATGAATCAAACGACGCCATTGTGCTCTGTCATGTATCATGTCTACAGAGAGACCGTTTACATGTAGGTCTCGTTTGACCACCTCATGGATATGGATCTTAGGTCTTCCTCTGCCTTTCGCCCTTTGTCCATCTTCCACTCTCCTCTTTTCTAAAACCTTCCATAAGACCTCCCTTGGTACCCTATCATACGCTTTTTCCAAATCAATAAACACCATATGTAGATCCCTTTTATTACTACGATACCTCTCCATCATCCTTCTTAATATGTATATCGCTTCAGTGGTAGATCTGCCTGGCATAAATCCAAATTGGTTCTCTGTTACTTGTGTCTCTTTTCTCAAACTCCGTTCTATCACCCTTTCCCACAACTTCATAGTATGACTCATAAGCTTAATCCCTCTATAGTTTTCGCAACTTTGTATATCCCCCTTATTCTTGTAGATAGGTTAACCCGGTCATAATTAAAAAAATATAAAATTATATAAAATTAAAATAATATCTTATAACTTAAAATACAAGTCTTTACAAACATTAATAATCTAATATCAATGTTTAAACATAACTAATGATCTAAAAAAGATAATAAAGTGGTTTCTAGTATAAAATATGTTCTCAATTTAAATCAACAAGGACGAACGAAGAATACAATCGGTAAATCAAGTCCAAGGAGTTACTGATGATGCTTGTTCTTGAGATGGTGGCGTTTCTAATGGTGTTTGAGATGAAGACATTTTTAAAATTCTAGCAAAAGAAATAAAAGATTTTCAACAACAAAAAATTTACCTAAATAAGTTTTTAAGCAACACAGCAACAACCACCAAAGTATTCAATTCAAAGTTTCAAACATTATCATCCAGCAACAATATTCAAGTATTAAACTAAAATATTATCCAACAAGCAACTCTGTTATCCAGCAAGTATTCAAATTTTCTCAAGTTCACCAACTCTAAAACCAAATACAACAGCAACATTAACCAGATTCAATAACAATTCTAAGCTTCTAACTCAAATTTTTTTCATTTCAACAACTCAAACCAAATATATCAGCAACATTAACAGACTCAATAACAATTCTAAGTTTCTAATTCTCTCCAGTTCAACAACTCTAAAACCAAATACAACAGTAATAACCACCAGATTCAATAACAATTCTAAGTTTCTAACTCAAATTTTCTCAAGTTCACCAACTCTGAAACCAAATACAACAGCAACATTAACCAGATTCAATAACAATTCTAAGTTTCTAACTCAAATTTTCTCAAGTTCACCAACTCTAAAACCAAATACAACAGCAACATTAACCAGATTCAATAACAATTCTAAGTTTCTAACTCAAATTTTTTCCATTTCAACAACTCAAACCAAATATATCAGCAACATTAACCAGACTCAATAACAATTCTAAGTTTCTAATTCTCTCCAGTTCAACAACTCTAAAACCAAATACAACAGTAATAACCACCAGATTCAACATCAATTCTAGTGAAAGAACAGAGTAGAAAACTTGAAGGGAGCTCACCTGATTGACGGGTTCCAACACCGTGACTGCCGCGACACAAGATGATGACCACCACCACTGGAGGGAGCAGCTGTTGCTTGACTGGTTCCGTCTGCTTCTGCCGCCGACGAACAGAACGCAGGGGCACGGGACGGCGACGGTGACTGAGGTGAGGGGACAAGATGAGAGACTGAGAGAGCGACGAAGTGAGGCTGTGAGAGACTGAGAGTGACGACTGTCGAGCTGAGGGGAGAGATGAGAGAGCGACGAGGTCAAGGTGAGGCGAAGGAGCCAGCGAGTGAGACGGAGAGAGCATAGACCACAGAGGCGAGGCTGGAGCTTGGCTGGGTGAGGGGGGCTTCCACCGTTCCACACTTCCACTCACATTCAGAGTCTCAGATTTTGCATTTGGGCATTAGGGTTTCGTTGAAAGGGAAAAGAGAAGTGGGGGTGTGTTAGACGCCATTTCAGGTTTAAAAAAAAAAACCGGACCGGGTCAAATTAACTGGACCGAAACACTGGGTTTCATGAAAACCCGTCGGGTCGAATTCGGTTTCATCGGGGCCATTACATATCCGGTTCAACGAGTGGCTCGATCTGGCCAAATGACCGGATGACTGGGTTTTCGGTCGAGCCGAGTCTGATAACTATGAGAAAAATAAATTAATTGTTATAAAATAACTAAATAAGGAAGATAAAATAAAGAAATATAAATGAAAGACTCTAATATTAATATTCACTAATATTAATATCATCCTACCATAATAACTATGATTTATATATTAATACTATATTTGTAATATGAAGAGAAAGAAAAGCTTCGTAGAGAGAAAAGAAATGTTTTTTATTGATGTGTCCATATCATGTACTGAGGTTGTCTATTTATACATGCAAGGAGGCTATTATTTTCAACTATCATTAAATGTAAGGACTTTGATAATGTAGCCATTCAGCATGGAAAAGATGATCTGCTCATGGTCATCCATTTTCATCCTTATCGCAACACTCCCCTTGGATGACCATTAAGGATTATTGCCTCGTTAAAACCTTACTAAAGAAAAACCCAGTGGAAAAAAACCTTAGTGAAGGAAAAAGAGTACAATATCCTTTAGTGATGGGGACTGCCTCATTAAAAACCTTGTCAAGAAAAACCCAATGGGAAAAAACCTGACCAAGGAAAAAAGAGTACAGTCTCCCCCTCTTGCCGACATCAAATCAGTACAGTCTCGAAATTGGCGCATCACAATCTCATGTACCAATCTTTCAAAGGAGGATTTTGGGAGTGACTTTGTAAATAAATCTGCCAGATTATCACTTGAGCGAATCTGTTGGATATCAATTGTTCCTTGATTTTGAAGATCATGAGTGAAGAAGAATTTGGGAGAAATATGCTTTGTTCTATCACCTTTGATGTATCCGCCTTTAAGTTGAGCAATGCATGCTGTATTATCTTCAAATAGGACAGTTGGAGCTATCTTATGATTAATCAATCCACATGATGACAGAATATATTGAATCAGGCTTCTCAGCCAAAAACACTCGTGACTAGCTTCATGAATTGCTAGTATTTCAGCATGATTAGATGAGGTTGCTGCTATCGTCTGTTTCGTGGACCTCCATGATATAGTTGTACCACCATATGTGAACAGGTATCCTGTTTGAGATCTCCCTTTATGTGGATCAGACAAGTATCCGGCATCTGCATAGCCAACTAGTTGTGACTTGGATCCATAGGGATAAAACAATCCCATATCAACCGTTCCATGAAGATATCGAAAAATTTGTTTGATTCCACTCCAATGTCTTCTGGTTGGAGAGGAACTATATCTTGCTAGTAAATTCACAGCAAATGATATATCGGGTCTTGTATAATTAGCAAGATACATTAGCGCTCCAATGGCACTAAGATATGGTACTTCAGGACCAAGGATATCTTCATTTTCTTCTTTAGGACGGAATTGATCTTTTTCCACATCTAAAGATCTTACAATCATTGGGGTACTTTATGGATGCGACTTATCCATATAAAATCTCTTTAAGATCTTTTCTGTGTATGTTGTTTGATGAATAAAGATCCCATTTTTCTTATGCTCGATCTGCAGGTCGAGATAAAATTTAGTCTTTCCAAGATCTTTCATCTCAAACTCTTCTTTTAGAATTTTTATAATTGTTGGAATCTCTTCAGGAGTCCCAATGATATTTAAATCATCAACGTACACAGCAATTATAATGAATCCAAATGCAAATTTCTTTATGAAAACACATGGACAGATATCATCATTCTTGAATCCATTTTTGGCCAGATACTTAGTAAGACGATTATACCATATTCGTCCAGATTGCTTCAGACCATATAAAGATCTTTGCAATTTGACTGAGTATAACCTTTACGAATATTTATTGGATGGTTTAGATATCTTTAGTCCTTCAGGGACTTTCATATAGATATCCCGATCTAATGAGGCATATAAATAGGCTGTTACCACATCCATTAAATGCATATGCAGTTTATGATATGCAGATAAACTGACCAAATAATGCAATGTTATCGCATCCACTACAGGGGAATACGTTTCTTCATAATCTATACCGGGCCTTTGTGAAAAACCTTGTGCCACAAGTCGGGCTTTGTAGCGCACAACTTCATTTTTCTCATTTCGTTTTCTCACAAATACCCATCGGTATCCAACAGGTTTTACATCTTCAGGTGTATGGACTACAGATCCAAAGACTTCACATTTTGCAAGTGAGTCTAATTCAGCCTTCATGGCTTCTTTCCATTTTGGCCAATCATTCCTTTGTCGACATTCTTCAACTGATCTTGGCTCAAGATCCTTACTTTCATGCATGATATTTAATGCCACATTATATGCAAATATTTCATTGACAATTGTCTTATTTTGGTCTCATTTCTCTCCTGTAAAGACATAATTTATTGAGATCTCATCATTTTCACAATTTTCAGGTACCTGAACGTCTTCTGGCGTTAACACTATATCAGAATTTTGGACAACTGCAGGTGTCTTTACTATGTCTTTTTCAACAGGAATCGTATTTACCTCTTTTCTCTTTCGAGAATTTTTATCTTTGGAACCGACAGGCCTGCCACGCTTCTGGCGTGTATTTGCTTCAGTTGCTGCTTGTCCTACTGGGACATCAATTCGAATTGGGGCATTTTTCGCTGGTATATACGACTTGGTTATCCTCTTTGTATCGGAAAATGCATCAGGTAATTCATTTGTTATTCTTTGCAAATGTATAATCTTTTGAACTTCTAGTTCACATTGCCCTGATCGAGGATCTAAATGCATCAACGATGATGCATTCCAATTAAGTTCCTTTTCAGGAAGCTTATTCTCTCCCCCTAATGTTAGAAAATTTGATTCATCAAAATGACAATCCGCAAACTGGGCTTTAAACACATCTCCAGTTTGTATCTCAAGATACCTCACTATAGAGGAAGAATCATATCTAACATATATCCCCAATTTTCTTTGGGGTCCCATTTTGGTGCGATTAGGTGGTGCAATGGGAACATATATCGCACACCCAAATATTCTTAAATGAGAGACATTTGGCTGTTGGCCAAAAGCTAATTGCATAAGAGAGAAGTGATAGTAACTCGTTGGCCTCAAACAAATAAGTGCTGCGGCATGTAAAATAGCATGCCCCAAACCGAGGTTGGGAGATTTGTTCTCATAAGCAAGGGTCTAGCAATTAATTGGAGGTGTTTAATAAGCGATTCTGCTAACCCATTTTGTGTGTGAACATAAGCTACTGGATGTTCAACACTTATTCCATTAGCCATACAATAAGCATCAAAAGCTTGGGAAGTAAATTCACCAGCATTATCAAGACGAATTGCTTTGATTGGATTTTCTGGAAATTGTGCTTTTAATCGAATAATTTGAGCCAGTAATCTCGCAAATGCCAGGTTGCGAGAAGATAATAAGCACACATGTGACCATCTCGAAGATGCGTCTATCAGGACCATAAAATATCTAAAAGATCCACATGGTGGATGAATAGGTCCACATATATCACCTTGAATCATTTCTAGGAATTCAGGAGACTCAAATCCAATCTTTACTGGTGATGGCCTTAAAATTAACTTCCCTTGAGAACATGCAGCACAACAAAATTCACTAGTTTTAAGAATCTTCTGGTTCTTTAGTGAATGTCCATGAGAGTTTTCAATGATTCTCCTCATCATGGTTGTTCCCGGATGACCCAATCTATCATGCCAAGTTATGAATTCATTTGGGCTAGTAAACTTCTGGTTTACAGTGGCATGTGATTCAATTGTACTAATCTTGGTATAATATAACCCAGATGAAAGTGAGGGCAATTTTTCTAATATAACTTTCTTATCTAAATCATGAGTTGTGATACATAAATACTCATGATTTTCCTCATTCATTGTCTCAATATGATATCCATTTCGGCGAATATCTTTGAAACTCAACAAGTTTCTTAGAGACTTGGTAGACAATAGTGCATTATTTATTATGAATTTTGTTCCTCCGGGAAACAAAATTATAGCTCTTCTGGAGCCTTCAATCACATTGCCTGAGCCAATAATAGTATTAACATACTCTTCTTTTGGCACAAGATGGATAAAATATATAATACTTTTAAGAATAGTGTGCAAACTTGCACTATCCGCAAGGCAAATATCTTCAGAATATGTCTTTACAATTTTTCTTCAAAAAAAAAAAACAGATAATAATAATAATAAAATGAGCAAAAGTACATGCACAGTAAAAATTATTCACATGAATACTTAACAAACACATACACATATCAAACTATTCCATCATTGATCAAATAGCCAATATTTCCTTCAAAATCCTTAAAGAAATTAGATACATTATAATGAGTGGTGGAATTTTCATCATTTGAAACAAAATTTGTTTCCTTTCCTTTGTCATCTTTTTTCAAGGATGCTTGATAAAGATCAACTAGGTGCCTTGGGGTACAACAGGTACGTGACCAATGGACCTTTCCACCACAACGGAAGCATTTATCCTCAATTGATTTACTTTGCCCATTGTTTCTTTCTTTATCCCACTTCTGGTGAGATCTTCTGTTTTGAACATAATTCCTTTTCCTTCCATGATTTTTTTTGTTATTAAAACCTTGTCATTTACCTCTTCTGGAGTTATAATTTGCCGCATTTGCTTCAGGAAATGAGGCGGCGCCAGCTGAGCGCGCTTCATGATTTCTTAAGAGCAACTCATTGTTGGCGTTCAGTAACAAGAAAGCAAGAAATTAACTAAGAACATTTTTAAATTCTTTTTCTCGATACTGCTGCTGCAGGAACACAATCGAGGTATGGAAGGTCGAAAAAATTTTCTCTAACATATCGGGCTTGAGGAAGTATCACTGTCTTTTGATGATTGTATCTTTCTTCAAGGCCTTTCCACAGATCTGCAAGATCTTTTAATGTGGGATATTCATTTTTCAATCATATGTCAACATGACGACGAAGAAAAATCATGGCTTTGGCTTTATCCTTCTGGGATGCATTATTTTCAGCCTTAATGGTATCTTCAAAATCCATTAAATCAAGATGGATTTTAACATCTAGTATCCATGATAAATAATTATTTCCAGATATATCAAGAGCATTAAATTCAAGATGAGAGAGCTTCAACATAATAAAAATTTGTTACCTGAGTCTTCCTAAAAATTTGATCAGAGTCTCATGCTGATAACGTGTTATAAAATAACTAAATAAGGAAGATAAAATAAAGAAATATAAATGAAAGACTCTAGTATTAATATTCACTAATATTAATATCATCCTACCATAATAACTTTGATTTATATATTAATACTATATTTGTAATATGAAGAGAAAGAAAAACTTCGTAGAGAGAGAAGAAATGCTTTTTATTGATGTGTCCATATCATGTATTGAGGTTGTCTATTTATACATGCAAGGAGGCTATTATTTTCAACTATCATTAAATGTAAGGATTTTGATAATGTAGCCATTCAGCATGGAAAAGATAATCTGCTCATGGTCATCCATTTTCATCCTTATCGCAACATTAATCTCTTATTTTTACATTCTAATTTATCATTATAATTTAGTATCAAATAATTTGAGATATCGTCCTTTTTTTCTTTTTCTACTTTTAATTAAATGTCTAAAATATGTACTTTTAGGTTTTGGACACATTTATAGAGATTGGATATTTGGATAAAACTTTTCCATTTACTTTCTGATCTTTTTGTTGGACCCAATAAACATGCTTTCAGAATTTGGGTCCTTTCTTGGACTTGGTCCATAAATAAAATTCAATTTAATAAAGATTGAAGATTGATAATTACCAAAAAAAAAAGATTGAAGATTGGTTTCTTTTGTCCAAAATTAAAAGGATTAATTAACCAATTTTCAACAGATGAAAGTATCTTGCCAAACAAGGTTATCGAAACTTTTAGTATATATAAGAATTGATGAATTATGGTGTTTCTTTCATTTATTTTCTACTGTGTTAATTCGTTGAATTATTTACATAGGTATACATAGAAAATAGAGTAAATAGCCATTTTTGTTCATGAATTATTCGAACATTGACGAAATTGATCATAAAAAATTAAAACTAAAGTTATATCCATACAAGATAAGTTTTGTTCGATAAAAATAACCAATAATTAAATTTTTGTTAATAATTCTGTAAATACTCATCTCCTATCCTAAATCGATTCATTCCTTTCTCTCTCTACAATTATTGCTGCCTACCATACCTCCTTCGAAAAAGCCTAAGAGTTTGGTGTGGTGATATCCTCTCTCTACCCTAAATTGATTCATCTACTTTTTTTCTTGCGATTCACTCGTAGATTCTGTCATTTCTTCCCTGCTGCAACCGCCACCGCATCTGCAGCTATCTCTGAATCAACTGCCGCCACCTCTCCATCAAAATCCTTGCTAGCCCCCGCCCTCGACAAACTCAAATCGGAGCGCAATCCCGACAAGTTCTTTCACCTCTTCAACGCCAATGCCACCAACTAGGGATGCAGGAGTACCCGACCAGCCCCTACCCGGTCGAGGCGAGTAATAACCCGCACCTGGTGCGGGGGAGGGTTTTCATTCCTAGAGTATATATATAAATATATAAAAATTAATAAATATATACATAACTTTTGTGTGTTGTGCCTACGGTTTTAGTTTCAGTGTTTCACTCAATCACTTTTCAATTTGAAAATCAAACCCTAATCTTCTTCTCCAATGAGTGAGACACTGAGAGTAGGGAGAGCATCGAGCTTCTTCTCCAACACCTACCCGTACCGATCGTCGTCCTTTGTCTGTGAGAGCAGAGCTTTGCCGTTGTCATCCGTCTGTGAGAGCAAAGCTTCGCACCTTCGCTGCCGTCCTCGTCTGAGAGTAGTTTGCCGCCATCCTCTATCTGAGAGGAGAGCTTCACCATCGTCCTCGTCTGAGATCTGAGCTTCGCCGCCATCCTTGTCTGAGATCTGAGCTTCGCCGCCATCTTCCGTTCTTCGTTGTAAGCCCGTCGCTGTCCTCCATTCTTCACTTTGTGCCCGTCGTTGTAGTTGTGAACCTATTGTCGTCGTTGCGTCCTGAGAAACACTGAATCTCTAAGTTCTTCTCTGTCTCTCTCTCTCTCTCTCTCTCTCCCCCCATTGTTAATTTGCATCTATGACTCTGGATCTTTGTAACTCTGTAACTGTAACTTATGTTAGAAAGAGTAATATATTTGCTCTAGAACTCATAATCTATAACTCTAAAACTCTGTTATTCATATATTTGCTTATCTTTTATTTTATCATCATTTACTCTGAAATTTTATAATTCTGTACTTGTAACTGGAATTTATGTTAAAAAGAGTAATATGCAGCTAATTTTTTTGATGTAGGTGTTTTAAAATTATTTCATGGCTAGTAATGCTAGAGAAGACACACAAAACAACAGTGTTGCTCCTAATGATAATGAAATTGAAGTTCAAAGTAATGCTAATCTAACTTCAGAAATTCCATAAACAACAGATAATGTCTTAACTCGCAAAGGACCAACTCCTATTGAAGGTGACAATAAGGCTCATGTTAAGAGTGCTTATTGGGAGTATTTTGATCGATCGTTTGAAAGTTGAAGGTAAATGGAAGGCAAAATGCAAGTTTTGCAAGAGTGTTCTTAATGAAAATCTGAGGAATATAATGGTACCAAGTCATTGAAGAACCATGTGGATTCATATTGTAAGAGAATAAAAGTGGCCAACTCTAGGCAATCATCAATTGTTGAATCATTGTCAAAACAAGCACAAATGCAAAAAGTGAATGAAGATGACTTTGTGTTTGATCCTTCATGCACAAGAAAGTGTGTCGCTGAAATGATTGTCTTATATGAGTATCCTATGAGTTGTGTGGACCACCATGGATTGAGGCGAACGTTTGCTTCAATGCAACCAATATTTAAAATGCCTAGTCAAAACACAGTCAGAAAAGACATATTGAAGATGTATGGCGACGAGAAGCTAAGTTAACTCTTCAACTAGATAAAAATGATAGTAGAGTTGCAATAATTAGCAACATGTGGACTTTCAATCAAGAAAATGGATACATGGTTGTCACGACTCACTATATTGATAGTTCATGGAAGTTGCATATACGCCTGTTGAGGTACTTTAAATATTTTATAAACTTTTATACATTGTGTTTTCTTTATATGTTGAGTTTTGTTAATTTAAAATGCATGCATGTGTGTTAATATTTTCAGCTTTTGTTATGTTCCTTGTCCCCATACAAGTGAAGTTCTCACTCAAACGTTGATGAAAATATTGTTAGAATAGAATATTGATAGAAAATTATCCACTATTACATTGGGTAACTATTCTATTAATGATGCTATGATAGATGAACTGCTGGGGCGTTTAGATTCTTCATTCTTGATATTGGGGGTAAATTGTTACATATGCGTTGTTGTGCTCATATATTGAATTTGATTGTGAAGGATAGTTTAAGTATAGTTAAGGAAAGTATAGAAAAGATTCGTAGTAGTGTATTGTATTGGACTGCAACATAGAAAAGGAATGAAACTTTTGTGAGTTTGTGTGCTAAAACAGCGATTCCATTTACTAAAAAGTTAGTTCTTGATTGTCCGACTAAATGGAACTCAACTTATTTGATGTTAGAAACTGTTTCGTTGTATAAAGCTATCTTTCCTAGGTTAAGGCAGAAGGAACCCCAATATAAAACTATGCCAAGTAATGAGGAGTGGAAACTTGCGAAGAAAATATGTGATAGATTGAAGTTGTTTTATGATGCTACTCAACTGTTTTCTAGGTCTAAATTTTGACTTCTAATCTTTATTTTACTCTAGTTTGTAAAATAAAAGTGCGTGTCATTGAATGAATAAAAAATTTCTACTAATCCACTAATTGCTAATATGGCATCTAGAATGAAGAAAAAATTTGAAAAGTATTGGGATGAAATTCATGGCCTTATGGGTGTTGCTGCTGTTTTAGATCCTAGGTACAAGATGGTTGGGGTTGAGTTTCAATTTTAAAAAAATGTATCCAGATCCAACAGAATATTTCAAGCATGTTGATACATTTCATCAATTGTGTAATGAGTTGGTTAATGAATACACTAAAAAATTGGGGTGTTCATGGATCGGCTCGTATCCGCAGATCCGCGGTAAATATACGCATCCGATCCAAAAATTGCGGATACGATCCGATCCGCAAATTGATCGGATCGCGGATATCTGCTCTACATCTGCGGATCCGATCTGCGGATCCGCAGATCCGCACTATAATAATTAAAAATATATATATATATTTCTTATATTGTATTATTTAATTTTTGTTATTTAGAAAAAATTTGATTAAAAATATTTTAGGAATAAATAAGTTTAAAAGTGTGAAAGAAATATTTTTATTGAATTTTTTACATAGAAATATGATTAGAAAGAGAAGGTTCAATTATGCGGATATATATGATATCCGATATCCGATCCGACACTGAAAAACGCGGATATCATATCCGATCCGATCCGCGTACACCCCTACTCAAAAAATAAGTTCTGATGTTTTACATGTTGGTGTTGGTGTTGGTACAAAAGAAGTTGATGAAAATGGAAATATAAGTCTATTTGAAGATGATGGTTATATGGTGTATCTTAAAAGATGAAAAATGACAAGGAGTTCATATGTGAATGTTAAGTTTGATCATTATCTTGAGGAGGAAATTCACCCTCCAAATGATCATAACTTTAATATTTTGAAATGGTGGAAGAACAATCAGATGAAATTTAAAGTTCTTGCAAAAATAGCTAAAGATATATATGCTATTTCGGTGTCCACTGTTGTCTCTAAATCTGCTTTTAGTACAAGTGGTCGTGTAATTTCTCCTCATCGCAAAAAGCTCAAATGAGGCATAATTGAAGCTTTGATGTGTGGCCAAAGTTGGTTGTGGACACCTTTGAGGAGTAAAAGTGATATATTATTTAATCTTTATTTATGTTAATTTTTTTACATAGTACCAATTAATTTGTTATTGTTATTTCTTTTGATTTTCAGGTTTAAATCTTGATTTGTAAATTTTTAATGATAATGAAGATGTGAAAAGTGATCAAGAATAATGATTGAAAACTCTTTTATATCTAATATTATAATTTCTTTATTATGGTGTTAAATTTGAAGTGATCTGACACTAACTTCTTTTTAATGTCAAGTTATTTGACATAATGATATTGTATGAATTTTATGTTTACATTTTAATTTATCTATGAATTTTAAATTTTTGTTTTAATTTATATATGAATATTTAAAAATTAAAATGTTATTTAATTTTTATAGAGGCGATAGAGGCG
>NC_029788.2:11670601-11673222 GCF_000816755.2 Arachis ipaensis
AATTTAGTACCTGCGAGTAGTGATGGGTGGGTAATACATACATGAGTAAAAGGACGGTGGGGTGGAGTCGGGTATCGCAAAAACACGCCCCTACTCTCCCCACTACCACCCCTACTACCAACCCTATCCTCGTTGAGAATCGCTTCACCTTCGACCACACCAAACTCTTAGGCTTTTTCGAAGGAGGTATGGTAGGCAGCAATAATTGTAGAGAGAGAAAGGAATGAATCGATTTAGGATAGGAGATGAGTATTTACAGAATTATTAACAAAAATTTAATTATTGGTTATTTTTATCGAACAAAACTTATCTTGTATAGATATAATTTTATTTTCAATTTTTCATAGTTAATTTTGTCAACATTCGAATCTTTTATGATAAAAAATAACTATTTACTCTAAAAAATATCTGTTACTTCTATTGGTAAACAATAGTTAGATAATTTTTCTATGTGTAGTTGCTTAAAATTTTAGGTAAAAATATGTGGTGTTTACATCTCTTTTGTAAGAATTAAGTCAAATGTTCCATGTATGCACAATATATCTCTTATAAGTTTGAAGTTGAAGAAATAAAATTTTCATTATATGAAAAGATATGAGAAATTTCCAAACAAAAATAAAAGAGATAACCTACTATAAAATTTTCCTCTTCTTTTTTTGGCTATATAAAACAAATTAAGGAATTATATAACTTTAAAAGTGAAAAATGCCTTTCCCTTTTTATTATTGATCTTTGAAATTCTCCACCCAAAAATATGCTCTTCTTCTCATAATCTAACACATGATTAATGATGACGATGGCCACGCACCAAGTATACATATAACTTCAAGTCCACACAATGAGAGGGGTACTCAAATTAAAGTGGAATTTGACATTAAAATCAAATTACTCTTGAATCATCATATCAAATTAGTGTATACACGACAATCGATGATACATAATTTTTTTTTATGGGTAATGATAGGTAATTAATTTTTTTGAGCTAGATAGAGTCATGTAATTTTTTTAAAATTATTTTTGTTTATCTTAAATCTAAATTATAAATTATAAATTTAAATTCTAAAATTAACTAATATTGACCGATTAAAAGTTGGTTCAGTAGTGTAATATTTTTTTTTTATATTTATCTTGAAATGATTGATGTTTAACTTGATTCAACACGAGCTTGTCATTTTGCAAAAGATGTTTAATTGAATCGTTGGTAGAAAAATTTCTACATTCACTGCCTTCACTTTTAAACAGCAAACAGAGTTTGAAGATAAGCAATATATAAGCTTAATTATTTTTATTTTGCACAAAACCTTGCCTCTTATAATTATTTTTAGGGGTAATTACGATTTTGGTCCCTAAATTTTAGCGCCATAATCGATTTCGTCCCTCTTCTAATTTTGGATTTAAAATCGTTTTTAATGTTTTTTTATATTAAAATCGTGCTTTTTAATAAAATTTTTAATTTAATTCCTAAACTACCCCTATTTTAATAAAAAATAAAATTTTAAAATAAAATAAATATAAAATAAAAAAAAAAGAAAGAAAGGGGGAGAAAGAGATTTAAAAAAAACACTAATTTCGTTTAAATATGAGAATTGATCATTCTAACAAATATCTAATATAAAATTTTTAAATTGACGATTAAGTACCAAAAGTTGAGTAAAATGGGGTCAAATTTAATAATCTAATGGGGCAAATAAATATTATTATCATATACTACTCAAAAAAAATTCTAAATTGTAGTGGGGGCGCTTGCCCCCACACCAATATACTTGGAACCGTCCCTGAGTGAGGGGAAAGAGAAAGGGGGGAGGGGGACGGCGGCGGCGTTGGTGGTGGTGTTGGTGGTGGTGGAGTGGCAGTGGGTGTTGATGATGATGATGGTGATGATGATGTTGATAATGGTAGTGGAGTGGCAGTTGGTGGTGGTGGTGGTGGAGGAGGTAATTATATTGGTAGTGGTGAGGATATTTTTGTCCAAAAAAAATTAAAATGACGATTTTAATACGAAAAAAAACGTTAAGGACAATTTTAAATCCAAAATTAGAAGAGGGACGAAATCGATTCTAGCGCTAAATTTTAGGGACCAAAATCGTACTTACCCCAAATTTTTATTAATACTTCAAAGAGTTATCAACTTATCATTTGTCATATTAGTTTTCTAAATATATTAAGATATTGATTACTAATAAGCCCCACGAAAAATTTCTGGCACTCTTGGTTAATTAAAACATAATCGTGACTACTTTAGTCTTCAAAAGTTATTTATCACCACATTATTAGTTCTGATTTAAATAGAGAACCAACTTTTTAAACTCAACAATCTGTCAACAAAAAATTCAACTAAAATCATTTTGTGGCAACAAGATTAGAGAGGGAAGCAAAAGAAAGAAAGAAAGTAATATTATAATGAAATTGGCATTTAGAATTATTAGTTACAGTATATGAAATATATTGCTATATTCAATGAAAATTCGGTTTTCTTTGAATTATAACAGAGATATCAAATAATATTATAATGAAGCAATTATAATAAAAAATTTTGGTTCTGAAATTCAGATTTTATGACAATTTTGAGAGATAAATAAAACGTAAATAAAATCATAAAATATTATATTTATTAAGAGCGA
>NC_029788.2:11673287-11676964 GCF_000816755.2 Arachis ipaensis
TCAAATTCATGTGAACTTGAAAATTTAATCCCTTTTTATATGCTATAGCTCAGATATGATTGCCAACCAACTTATAAAATAATAGTCAAATAATGTCTACCAAAAAAAATAATAATATTATTTTATTGTTTTCTATTCTTTCAGTATTTATGGGTATACGCTTGCTTTCATATAAGCAGAAACCTCTTCGAGGAATAATTAATCTAAAATATTTTCATAATTTCTTTTAAAATATAATTTCAAAGAACATCTCAAGTCTAATAGAGATTTAACCAAAAGTCCAAAACCAATAAATTTTAGCCATCAATAATGAATATCAATATATATACTTATTATTCATATATTTGATGTATGTATTATTATTTGTAGATTTTATTTTTTAAATGATATTTGACTAATTAATTTAAATAATAAAATGTATATTTTATATCAAATCGTATTTAGATTGATACACAATAAAAAAAAAGTTAATTCACCGCCCTAAGAGGGCTGAGAGGAATATTTAAGACCAATCATTTGAAAAACGAATTCTTATAGTTAGGGTTGTTAAATGGATCAAAGTTGAATTAGGTCCAATACATTTTAATCATGTTAGGTTAGTCATACATCAAATATTCATAAGTATGAATATGAAGTCTGTCTGTCTTAATGAAAATCCGTTGGGCTAAATAGATGGGCACATTTATTAGATTTTTATTTATTTGATAAAAAAATTATTATTTTATTTAAAAACACAAAATGCGTAATTTTAGGTAAAAAAAATTCTCACATGTATGATCTATTTTATTGGGTTTGGGTTATTTTTGTCCAAGAAATAGTACTTTTAAGAAAAAAATTAACAGGCTAACCTGATTTTATTAATGTTAAATGATATGACCTATTTTAGAATAAAAAATTTGTCCATTTTAAGTCATATTAATAGATTAATTTGATGAATTTAGCCCATTTTAACAGTTGTATCTGTAATACCTTATTTTTATAATTATTGGGATAATTAAGTCAGAAGTAGAGAAGAAAGAAGAAGATAAAAAATAAAAATAAAAAAAATAAAAGAAGATAGAAGAAAAGAAAGAAGAAGAAAAGAAATCACTAGAAAGCTTTTTGTACTACTTGGATCAAAGAGCTTCAAGTGAGATGTGAAGAAGAAAGGAAAGAAGATAAAGAATTGTAGGTAAAGAGAGGGAAGTAGAGTTCGAATAAATAGAGATGAGAAGAGAAGAAGTATAAATAGAAAAAATACAAAAGAATAAAAATATTTTTTTATTTTAATAAGAAAATAATTAATATCCATTAATATCCAAATTACATCCTTTTTTTTTATTTGACATATATAATGAATATAAAATCCACCATGATCTGAGTCAGGTGACAACTCCCATTTCTTTCTTCAAAATCATGAACTACAGTTACTCCCACAAAAAAATAGATTATTAGCGCGCAGCTGATCCATATTATTATTATTATTCCTTGAAATACAATTATAATGGCTCTTACTTGTCAATCAATTAATAGGAGAAGGTAACCCCATATATCTGCAAAAGCACCAATTGGACTTTATTTTATTTTATTTTTCCTTAGCTTGTCTAGGGAAGTGACTTCATTATTTTGTAAGGAGAGTGAGAATGGAATTCACTAATAAAGTTCATGGATTTGACAAGACCAAAGCCAATAACTTAGCTTGAGCAAAATAAAAGTTGTCTCCATTATGAATTGGAGATATGTGGCTTGAGTTTAAGGTGTTGAGGCATAAAATGTCACATTTTAGACACAAGATAGATCAGAGTAGCACCTTCACCATATAACCGCTAATCATATAATGCATTTGACATTAACATGCACATATGTCTATATATTGCAATTGCATGAAGCCATGAAGAATGTTTATATTTAAATTTCCAATAATAATTTCTTTTGTAAATAGGTTCATCTTATATTATCACAAATATAGAAAAATAAGTAGGTTCTTAGGAATAACCAAAATAATTATTTTGATAGAGCTATATATGGTAATTAATTTGTAAAAGAAAAGTGTATGTTTAATAATTTTTAAAGTCAATAAGTGTGTCAATTATATATATAATTTTTTAGTTCAACTAAAAAACCAATTTTGTTTTTTGTTAACATCACTCAATATTTTTAAATTATTTTTTGTTTAAATTCTAAATCCTAAATTCTAATCCATAAATCCAAAACTTTTCAAAAATGAGAATAAAAAAATAATTTAACAATAATAGAAAGTTAACTAACTAATATTGACCAATTTAAAGTCGGTTCTTATATTTATTCGCAAATTTAATTATTCTTTTTTTACAATTAATGACACTAAAAATTTTCATTTTTTCTTAAGTACGTGCAACACTTAGTTAAAAAATAGTTGATATTCGTCCTTTCAATAAGGTCTCAAGTTTAAATTTTTTTACTAGGGAGAAAAATAAAAATTTTAACCATCAAAGAACTTGAGGACAATAATATAGTATGACATTCCTTAACTTGTTGGCTATCGAAATTTCCAACAATTATTTATGGTGATGTGTGTGTGAACAAGAATAATGTGTAGATGTACATTGTGTCAATAAATGCTTATGTTATACTACAAAATTTTATTACAGTTTTTGGTACATACAGTATTAAAGTTCATTTACAATAGAAAGGGTGTCTCATTTCTAAATAGGATCATATACATCACTGCTGTTCCCGGAAAAAAGTAATAATTCACCCTCACAACTGTAGAAAAATAATGCAAATCTTTAATCAATGTGCCAAAACAGTTTTATCTCTGAAATTTTAATTAAAAAAAAAAACCCTGAAATTTATCTCCTGTTGCCAAAATAATTAGTAAATTAAATAATCCAGTAATTTATTACAAATATTTGCATTAATTAGTAGGTGAAAATTCAGGTGAAGTCGACTTCATGTGAAGTTGATATCTGAGAACCTTTAAATAAAAATTTAGTCAAATCAGTCAAATCATTTAACGGCTCTCAGATATCAACTTCACGTGAAGTCAACTACACCTAAGTTTTCACCTAATTAGTAAAGTTCTGTTCTATCTCATAAATATGTTTATTTTTTATTTATATAAACCTAGCAGTAAAATTTTTATGTGACTGAAATATTCTACTTACTACATATATAGCATTGACAAATTACAAATGATGAGGCATAAAATTAATACTAAGGAAGATGCAGGTTCCTCGCTAGCTGTTATATGATTTTTATATATGTTATGCATTACAATAATCATCCAAACTTAATAGTATATTATAATTATTAACTAATCGAGGACCCTAAAATATTAAATTCACAAACAAGGGATCATGCACATGCAAAATGATTAATTGCCAACCTCGTTTTGCTGGAACCTTGTTATCTAAAATCATAATAATAATTAACAGATAAGAAGGTCCACGTACATGAATATACAAAATAAACAATTTTTCTTGTAATAGTATATATGAAACAATAATAATAAGCAGTAATCAACTTAACTAGCAATGTAAGAAAGAAATTAATAATAAATTCAAAACAAGGAACACAAGTTGGTGGATAATAAAAGAAAAACAGAAAGCCGAGGAACCAAAGCATGCATTTTCCCACCCTTATGTCACACATCCCTAGATTAGTAGAAGATGACTGATATGAAAAGTCAAGCTTTATATTTTACTATAAAAAATATA
>NC_029788.2:11677351-11683263 GCF_000816755.2 Arachis ipaensis
ATAATATATAACTTTAATTTAATTAACCCTATTTATATTATATTATGCTTTTGTCTTCTTTGATCAAATTGTTGATGATCATCTCAGCAAGCAAAGCAAAATCTCCGAACTTGAGACATGAGAGGAAAGTGAAGATCAGAAGCTATGGAGGGTTCAGATAATTGTGGCACCATCACTTGAAATTTGAAAAGATGAATCCTCCTTTTTATCATCAATCTAATCTACTCCATCCTCATCACTGAGCTTTCGAATCATGTCTCTCACACAATACAATTCATATATAAGTGACTGTACTTGCCATCAACTGTTCAAACCTTCTGTTCCTCAGCTTTCTGTCCCATCCACCAATATTCCCAAAAGGAATGTGGGCACTCCTTTGGTTTTGCTTCCAATCAACCAGCACTCTTTCTCTCTCTCTTTTTTCCTTTTCATTTTCACTCTCTTGTAACTCTTGTTCTTCTGGTAAATAACAAGAAAAGAAAAAGGTTTGAAAATTTCTCTCTCAAATCATCAAATCTTCTTCCATAGGCCGCATGACCCATTTCAAAGACAACACTGATGATCAATTACATGATTATGTATTCATTATTTTATTTAATAAAGTGCAATTTTTTCGTTTTCAACAAAAAATACACTTTATTGTATAATAATAAAATAATAAATACATAATTGACTAGTACTGGAAAAATGAATCAGTTTAAAGAAAACCATAACATAAGAGAGGTGTATATATAACATGACCTTCAATAATGATGATATTGCACGCACCACAATGTAATTGGAGTATGATTAACTACTAGAGGGTGCTTTTGAAGGTCTTTGTTATAACCTTCCCTTATTATTAGGTTCTTCAAATGATGAGGAGTTGTTATTAGTGTCTCCTGAAGACCAATTATCAAAGAGATTGAATGGATCTAAGGCCTTGGATTCCCTTTGATTATCACCACCACCACCACCACCACCACCTGCATTGAAACCTTGATGACTACTGAACAACAGGTTCAATGGATCAGCTTCAATTTCACCCAAATCTGCAAAGAAATCCTCAGAAGATTGGTTATTGTTATTACTACCCTCTTCAATCATTGATGGCTTGTATGAAAGTCCATCACTGAATTCTTCATCATTATCCAACTCAAGCTCAAGATCATGATTGCTATGATGATGATCCATCTCTTCCTTCACTACTGAACCACTCCCTCCTTGACTGTTGTTGTTGCCTATCTCATGCTGCTGATTATTATTCTCCTCCTTTGGCTTGTTATTATTACCAGAAACCTTTGAGGTTTCTGAATTCTTTGAAGAAGCAATATTAGCATTGGTGTTGTTCTTGGATGGCTGAGACCTTGTTGAACCAGCAAGAGCGTTTCTCTGAGTAGGCCATGGATGATTGTGCTCTGAAGTGTAAGTAATAACAAGCATGTTTGGGTCTGTTCTGCTTCTCTCTACTTGTTTCCTTGCTGAACAACCCTTTGAGCTGCTGCATCTATAATAGCCCCTGATAATAATAAAAATAAACGATAATTAATGTCACAGCCTTATTCATCTTAAGAAACATAAATTTAACCTCTCTATCACCAACAATAATCAAATTGTATAATTTTGATAAACTGACAATGTCATTTCTTCAATCAATAATAATTAAAAGGAGATATTGCTTTTAACTTTGGGTTGAATGAATTTGTGTTTTTTCTAATTAAAAAAGATTGCTAAAGAAATTAACTGAAGCTTGTTGAATAGTATGTGGTTGTGTTTTTTAAAACCTCGAAGGTGTGAGTGTTGAATGGTCAAGAAACATGGAAGAGACACAGTAGTACACTGCAAGAAATTGATGATTTCAGTTTAGGTCAGCAATATTATATAACTTACTATAAGAATACATACACATATTGATATTAATATGTGCATTATTATTTGTTGCATCTAGCTAGCGTGTTTTTACAATTTAATTAATATTTGATGGATGTTACCAAGAATATTATTGTAATTAATGAGGTAAAGAAAAAGAAATTAAGAATGTGAATGAAGTAGTTACCTTGGATAAGGTGAACCTTTGATAGGTTTCTGACCGTATTTCCTCCAAGCCCACAAATCTGAAGGAACAACCTCTCCAGTTTGTCTGCTGTTTGCAGCTGCTGGTGCAGGAATACACACCACCTTTTTCGCCTGATTCTTCCTGCACATACAACACATACATTTAATTTAATTTAATTACTTTATGTTATACATATTATATAGTGTAACATTTACATGACATATCAATTAAGACCTCAAAAATAAGAATAAATGAATTATTATTTTTGAAAATTGAAGAGCAAGCAAGGGGGTTAAGTTTTTGTCCGTATGATGGTGGATGACGATGAAATGAATAGGACATTTCAGGTGGGAAAAGAAAAGTAGCTAGTCGAAACAATTAACTGCTTGAAAGCTCAGTTTTTGCATAGCTATAGCGCAGGTAACTGTACCTTTTCAGGTGGATTAAACCCTACGAAACAAAGAAACAAAGAAACAATTGAATCTCCCTCCAAACGAAACTAATTGAAGCGGAGTCTGTGTGTGTGTGTGCAGTCAACGGAAACAAATTTGGAAAACATAAGGAAAAGAAAAATACACTTAAATGAATGAATTCAACAAGTACCTAACTCATGCCAAACCCTATTTTCTCTACAGTAACACCCGGCCCCAAAATTATATATACTACATCAAAATTAAAATTAAAAATTTAATTCTTGAGTTCTCGAAAAATAATAATAATTAATTAATTTGTATGCGATTCATAAGGTTTTTTTTTTCTTTTTGGTTTCACAAAATTCATAAGAAGAACAAGGAAGAATACCTGCGCTTAAGAGCGGGATTGCGCGGAGATGAGATCTGAAGTGCGGAAGCGTTGTCGAGAAGATGACAATCTTGCTTGTTGGAGGGGATTGATGTTGCATTGACCATGGCGTTAACATTTGAGAGCATAGAAGGAGGAGAAGAAGAAGAGGAAGAGATGGCTAATTTTGAAGAAGACGAAGAGGAACAAGAAGAAGAAGTGTTATTAGTGCTGGGAGAGATCTGAATCATGTTGGAGAATATGTTGTTGCAGCTAATTGAAGAAGAAGAGGAAGAAGAAGAGGAGGAGGAAGATCTCATGTCATGTTGAAGGTGTGCACCACCATAACTGTTATAACATGGAGTAGGCAAGGTAGGCGGCGGCGGCGGCAGCGGTGGCGGTGGTAGCGGTGGTTCTTCGAAGTAAGAGGAGGAAGAAGTAGGAGGGATGTGGAGCTGGTGAAGGAAAGGATCTCTCATGGTTGAGAATGGATCCCCAAAGTAGCAGGCGTTGGTGTCGTTTTCAAGTTGCTGTTGCCAGTGATATGAAGAGGGCGGTTCATCGGAAGCAGTGGCAGCACCGCCGTATGGTCCTCCACGGAGTATATCGGTTAAATCACCCTGATGCTTGTAATTATTATTATTATTATTCTCCATTGGTACCCTGACGCTACTGCTGCACATGCTTTTTCCACCTTCTCCGTTAACAATCAAGAACCAACTGCTTCTATTCTGTTGTCATCTGGAAGACGTGAAGAATTGAAGCATGCAAGAATATTGAATAATTCAGTTGGTTACGCCGTTACGGGGTTATGAATATATAGATATATAGGATTAGAGTGTTTTTGTGGGGAGACTTATTATGGCTATTAAGAAGCACCAAAAAGCAAATTACAGTAGCTTTATACACATACACCTTTCTTTCTTTTCTCGATTCTCAAACAAAAGAGGATATGAGGAGGTTTATACGAACAAGAACAAGAGAGAGAAGACGCTGACTTTTCACACATAAACACCTCCATCCCACTCCCACACACGCAACTTCAGCAGAGAGAGAGAAAGAGAACCCATTTTTAAAAAACAAATGGGTACCTACGAAGGACTCTGTGTATTAGTATAATAATAATACTAATAAACTAAACACAAGTGTAAGCAAGGCATGCTTATTGGTTCCTTTAAATATTAATTAACCTCCATCTTACTCTTAGCTTCCGTCCAATTTCACAAATAATACTATAATGACAGTTTAAAAAAAAAGACACAAGTGTAGAGGTGAGAGATATAAGAAGAAGCACGATCCAAGGGTCAAATTGTGCCACTGTTTTTGTTAATAATGATTATATATGTTTGCTTAATGAAAAAGAAGAAAGGGGTTGTAGAATGGTCATTTCCATGAAACAATTGACAAGAAACAAAAGAGGCGGCAAGTAGCCGCATTTCTCGGAGAAACGTTTCGACCCATTCAATCACCTCCTCACTCTCATTTCTTTCTCTCTTTCTATCTTTCCATAAAGAAAAGAATGTTTTTGAACATGCCACTCATGCATCTTTTGGCATATATGTAACTAGCTATATGTAAGGGTTTTTCCTTCTTTATAAATAAATCAATATATTCACATAACCATACCACTATCTCCAAATTTCCACAAAACCCTTAATTACCTCTTCCAACAATTTCATATATACAAATTCAGTTTTCTCTTTTTCAACCCAAACAACGAGCACCTATTACAAAATTTAGGGTGTTTTTTTTCCCTCCAGATAATTTTTTTCCATGAAAACTTTTAAAAGTACATTTTGTTCTAGTTGTTAGATACATAATTATTTCTATATATTTAGTATTTAATAATTTGATCTTAAAAAAAATCATTTATAATATCAGTAATATCTAACCTTTAATCAAGATTTATAATTTAAAATTTAATAATTTGTTGACGGAGTAAAAATGTATTACATAGACTTCACATTATATGCAAAAAGACATAAATTCAATTCCCATTTTATCCCAAATCCAAATCATTCCGATATGTGAGAATCCTAAAAAATTATTAAATGATCAAATCAATCAGAATGTAAAAAGTGGCTTTAAAAGCCATGTTCAAGTGAGTGTGAGAGATAGATGTATGTGTACGTCAAGTAGAGGAGGTGTTGTGCCTACATGATGAGTTAACCAATAGTCCAAAAGAGAGTATTTTGCATAAATTCATATATCTTGTCCATAATGGAGATAATGTAATTCTAAAACTTGTTCTCTTGAGATAAGAATACATACCCTGTATATATATAATCAAATTTGTAATTTTCTATGATAATCAAAGCACAATACTCTTATAACTGCTTATCCAGTTTTTCATAACAAGTCAAAATATTTTGTCTTAAATCAGTCCATTGTTAGCTAGAGACTGCATTGTGTTCAACAGTCAACACATTCCTATTCAAGATCATTAGTTGATAGATACACTAACAAAAATCTCTTTCTACACCCACCTAGCTTTCTCAAATTAATTAGGGACAAACTAAAATTAGCTGTGTTATTAGTTGATTTGTTAGTTATGTTAGTTGTGACAGCTACCAGAAACAGGTTTCAACATGTTTCTCAAAAAACACAGAAAATTGTTTATTTTTTACTTCTACATTTTTTGAAAGTATAAAGAAATAACTCCAAAAATAAAATAAGTTGTTATTTTCTTTAAATAAAAGTACTGATTTCTCTATGAAAGTTTAACAAATGAACCCTGTATATGGTTAGTTTAGAGTGAGTATGGACTAAAATTACATTGGTCTTTTATGTTAAAACTAAATTAAATGGTTCTATTAGTGAAAATGCGGCTCTATCTTTAATTCTTTGTGATGTTTAATTTGCATTAATATGTCACAAGTACTTATATTATTGCTATGTTTACCAGGATAATCAATGTTCTGATTGAGATAAGTTATTATTGTTACTTAATTTCATGTATCATGTTTAATATTATTCCTTTTTATTTTCATAACGATAATAATATAATGCTAAAAAAATAAAAAAAAATTAGAATTTGTCTTATTTAATATTTATTGATTATTGTTAGAATTAATAAAAATTAAATAAAGTAAAATTA
>NC_029788.2:11683284-11693619 GCF_000816755.2 Arachis ipaensis
TTTTAATAGGTGGCTAAGTATGACTAAAAGATTGACCAACCTTTCAATAGATAATACATAGCGAGGGATTTACTCATCATACATTTAAGGAGAATGTTGAGTATAGAAAATGTCATAAATTACTAATTTTTTTTTGTTATCAATTATTTTCAATTTTCATTTATATCTTTGACATTAAAAATAATCGATAATACCAGATAAAAAAAAATCAGTCAGAATTTATCTTATTTCGCATTCATTAATTGTTAATAATTAATTAATACTAAATAAAATAAATTTTAATTTTTTTGGGTTAATTTTTTTGTTATTAAATATTTTTGAAAAATAATTAATGTTATTTAGAAATTGTGATTACTAATATATAATTGCATTACAAGGTTGATGAGCAAGATGTTTATGCTAATTAACGTGGTGTTGAAAGCAAAAAACAAATGATGGGAGAATGTAACAGTGTTTTGATGGGAGTGAAGATAGAATGAAACAGTTATCAATTGGAACTTTATTGAAGGTCTTATGGACACTTAGTAGTGTTGTTTAATTTGGTATACCAAAATTAGATAAACAGGACCATATATATTCCATCACACACTATCTGACTAAAGTTTGAATCTTTTTAACCACAAAAAAAGTAATTTAACTCTGGCCCTATATAGGAAAAGATTGATGGCACATGTGCCATATATATACGTAAAAAAATAATTAATAATAATGAATTTCAATAATGTAAACGTATTTTCTCTATAAAAAAAGAATTAAATATGTGGCCCTATATATACCACATTAGATTAGATATTTGATAATGCCTGTCTTATGTTAGGTATGAAGTCTATGAATTTGAAGGGACATGTGAAAACTACTGTCAATAATTCTTTCGGGTAAAAACTTTTTCCAAACTTTTATTTTTTTAAAAATATTGATATTGATATATATCATATCATATTATCCTATAGCTAGCTATATACATTCATTGTACATGCCAACTTTTAGCATACATTAAAACACATCTAATTACACGTGTCTAATCATTTCCCTTTATGTAATAGATTTCGATGAAAAAGAAATATCGAATAAAGATGATCTATATTTCCTAAAGCAAAGCTACACACTAAGACAGCATGCTCATTATTCGCATCATTTATAATTACAGAGAAAAAATTTATCATCAGTAATTTTAATATTTATTGATTCTATAATATTACTAATACTTATATGCCACATTGTAAAATTCTATACACGTATTTTTATAGTGTATAATTGAATAGTGTGAAGTGTATAAGTTATTATTTAACTAAATTTTATTTAATTAAGTGTCTTAAAAAATTACAAAAACTGAGATAGATTAAAGAATTATGTTATTGTTGTATTTTTTCGTTTTCAATGTGTTCTTTTTTTTACTTCTTTATATTTTGTTATATATATAAAATTTCTGTGTTTTTATTAATAATTTATATATTTTTTAAAAAATTGTATTTTTATTAAAATTTTTTATGTATTTATAAAAAGTTAATGTGTTTCATAAAACTTTTATACATCTACTATTAAAAAAATAAAACCAGTAATTTGTTTAGAAATTTAGTTAAAATTTAATCACAACAATACTTATTTACTATTTCTCATTATGATTTACTACTACAAATTTATGCAAAAATTTTGAAACGTATTTATGATAATCAAAATTTTATTAGAAGAGAAATTAAATTAATATGAAAATATGATTATCCAAATAGACAACATCATAAATTAATTAAAACTAAACCATTTCTTTTGCTTTTACAATTATTTATCACCATTTTTTTTAGTGTCACTCTCAAGATTTTGCATACCGTAGACAAAAACTGCATTCATAGACAAATTCATGGAAGGAATGCACCGTTGTAATTGTTAATAACTTAATATACATTTTCTAATTAAACGCTATGAAACTTGCATCCATACGCAAAGTAAGCAAGGCAAGTGTTCAATTAGTATCAAAATCATGTTTATGAAATAATACTATTAGTCTCTTTCATCCTCTTTGTTTTTCTCTAAAAAAGAAAAAAGATAATTTTGTCATTTTCTTCTGCTTAGCTTGTTCTTTGTGTTATGCATATATTAGTATAAATCTTAATTACAATTGTGAACATGTGCATGCCAAGTCATGGTGATAGCAATGATAAAATGATAAACAACTTACATAGTAATCCTTTTATTTACACGTCATCATCGGGAATTTAGATTAATTAATTATGTCATCGTACGAAGAATATAAGAAATCACTTTTTAAGTAGCCTATGTTAGCATTTTTTTTGTTTTATTGTAAAACTATTTTTTTTTTTTTTGTCCAAAAAATTTAAGATTTAAAGTTAGAATTTAATTAAAGTTTAGATTTTAAAATTTAGTAAAAAAAATTAACTGATGTTTGTCCAAAAAATAACTCCCTTATTAAATTTTTAAAATATATATACTTTCATCTGCGGGAGGAGTAATGGCCAGGAGGGTTTAAATCTAAATCGATCTAAATTAAACCGTTTATTCAATCCAATTCAAACTGAAGATCAATTAAAATCGCATTAATTTAGATTTGATTGGATTCTATTTTTTACAAACCGCTGGATCAGATCGGATTTCAGATTTATTTTTCATAACCGATCAAATCCAATCAAAATCGTGCAATTATATATATTTAATTTTTTTAATTTACAAAACTGTAAATATATCCAATTCAAACTGCTTAAAATTATATCGGATTGGATCGAAATTTTTTAAAAAAATTTATCTAATCCAAACTACATCACAAATCAAATTAGTATTCAAATCAGATAAATTTTTGACTCAAAACCCATCGGAATCGCACTACAAACTCCCTTACACTATGTTTGTTTGAGAGGAAAATGGAAGGAAAGAAAAGGGAGGAAAGAAAATGGGAAGGAAAATGATTATTTTCCTTTGTTTGGTTGAGAAGGAAAATTAGAGAGGAAAGAAAATGGATGGAAAAAACTGGTGGGCCCACTAATTTTTTTTCTCTCCAACATTGGAAAGAAAATGGAGAGAAAACTAATGTTTCTCTCTCTACTTCCAATACTACCCCTTCACTTTTTCAATATATTTTCTAATATAAAGGTAAAATTATCTTTTTATAACATTTCTTTTCTTCTTATTTTCCTTCCATCCAAACACATCTAAAAAAAATAAAAATTCACTCAATTTTTTTCCTTTTTTTTCTTTCTTTTCTATTTCCTTCTTCTCTATTTCTTTCCTTCCAACCAAATATAGCCTTAGTAACCGCCATTAAGCAAGTTTATTATTTATTTAATTTATATCGTCACATTTATATATAATACTACGTCTATACTCTATACTACTAAATAGTAACTGATAATAAAGACAATGGAATGGAGCCGAGGAATAATAAATATTCGAAGTATATCAATTTTCATCAATAAAAATTCTTTTGATCTTAATTATTATCGATTGAACATTAGATCCTGCGCGTGTTGAGTGAGTGAATGTATGTGTTTATGCTATTGAGAGCACTTAGGTCCACTTATTATTACTCCATATTCAAAGTCAAACTGAGCTGACTTCACATCTATCCCTAAAATTTTTAATTTCTCTCTCTATTTTTGGTTAAGTCCTTATTACTTTAACTAGTATTTTTGTTAATAATAATATTATAAAAATATAAATCTTTTAAAATTATATTAATTTTATTTTGATATTATAGATTATAACACAAAAATTTACAAAAAAATAATATTATGTAGGAGACAAAAGTTTTCATCGAGTAAGAAGATCATGATCTCTGTGTATAAAATTAATAATATATAATAAATAATAAATTTGAGCCACTTTTGATTGTTTTATCATTATTACTCTAATTAAAAGCATGGTCACTTTTCATCATATTGTGAGGTCACAACTTGATGATATATAAAGCATTATTGATGAATGATAGAGCTGGCTAGCTCATAAGCTAGATATGATAGATGATATAGGTATATATATATTAGGAGTGTAATTAAATAATATTTTAAGAGCCAAATTAATTAGTTAAACAATCCACATATGGAGACTAAGGACGGCTTTTTGCGGGGTAAAATCAAACATCTAAAAGTGATTATGATGAGATTGTGGGATGCAATTAACTAGCTAGAGATACTCTAATATAACATGTCGGAGTGATAATGGACAATCATTAATAAATTGTGAGAAAACCCTAAATACAAAACTTAGCATATATTATATATATATAAATCTCTTGGCTTATTAGTAACTTCATGTAAAGGGTCATATTAATGTGTATGCCGGTTATTTGGTTCCAAAAGTTAATTAGGTCTTGCATTGGGTTTAGGTGTATCTAACTATAAATATATAAGTAATAACAGGTTCAAATTAAAGATAATGCTGAAAGAATCATCTTGTCTAGTTGATAAAATGATACAAAACATGATAAGACACTTTTGAAGGCTCTTATTTTATTTTATCAATTTCACTTTAGACAAAGAAGGCATAGGTTTCTAAACGTTTCTATAATATATTTAATTTAATTTAATTTCCTCCCCTTCCACCACCACTACTATGTTATTTTGTTTTCATGTGTGAAAAATTAAACTATGATGTGGCCATGTTGTGGGGACAAAGAACTGGCCCTTGGTTTTGTTTTTACTTTTTATAATAATTTTGAAGTTTTTCTTCAAAGGGCCAATGATCATAGAGAGAATCACCGACCTCTTATGTTTGATGAGACATTTTGAGAATCTACCACATATATATAGGTAAGACAACACCATTGCTCCCTTATCTTTTTCTATCTATCTAATAAGGAGCCTTTTTTTTTTCTTTTGGTTAGAATCTAAAGGGCCTTTTATTTATTTGTGCCACGTGTATAATTTTTTTTATAATTAAATCTAATTAAATTGGTATAAAATTCAATAAAATCCAATAAAAAAAATGTGTATATATTATTATTTTTTTATTTTTGTGATACACAAATTTTTGTTGGATAGTACAAAAATTTATTGATATAATACACAAATTTTTAAAACATAACACATAAAATTTCGTATATAATACAAATTTATTAATATAACACAAATTTTTATGCATAACACACATATTTTTGTATATAGCACATAAATTTTTGTACATAATACAAATTTTGTTGCAAATATATTTTGTTAGTTAAGTGAGTCAATATTTTAAATATGTAATCTTCCAAAAATTTTATATTACACATAAAAAATTCTATGATATGCACAAAATTTTTATATTGTATATTAAAATTTATGTGTTGTGCATATTTTATTGATTAGATGTCAATATTTTAAATATATAATTTTTTAAAAAAATTTTACTGTATACTAAAATTTGTGTGTTATACACTAAAATTTATATGTTGTGGATCTAAATTCCTGTGTTAAAATATATTGAGAATCCAATTTTTTACGATTCAAACATCCCCAACTAGACCTAACACACTTGGTCTGTCCAAACAAATTCCTCTAAGGATAAATATATAAGTATATAACTCAGATAATTATTGTTAAACACAATTAAAATAAAAACAGAGAGTACCCAAATTAGGTTTTAAGCACGGATTGTTGAATCTGGCCTGAATTTTCGTGTACACTCCTTAAAACATGTGTTGGGAAACATAATCACATATCAACCAAATTAAATTAGTTAATTTTCTTATAAAAATAAAGTTCAAATTGAATAATGTACTGCACCCGTGGTTATTATGTTTCATACATCGCAATCGCATAGTTAATTTCTGCGGATACATCATAATCATAGTAGCATGTAATTTGGAAATTTTCAAGTGAGCATCATATATATTTTGGTTCACCACTGCGTAGCTTCTTTAATTTATTATTATTATTAATATTGTGCATCCAACTTTTATTCTAAAGTGTTTTGAAGTGTGCATCTTTAAGCTAGTAATGAATTGATATTAGGGGTGCACATGGGCCGGGTGAAGCCGGGTTTGATGTGACACAGATCCGACCCGAAATATACACTGGGTCTATTTATTAGATCCGAATCCAGCCCTAGACCCGATAAAACCAATACACTTTCGGGCCACAATTATACCGGGTGAAAACTGGGTGAAAATTGGGCCGTTAACATTACATTACGTTGATACCTTCTTGTAAGCTAGCATGTAAAAATATCCAAATTTTCAAGACTCCAACCATTATTTAACATGGTAAAATTCACTTAGAAAAATATAACAAGAACCAACCCTTCTTCAAAATTAAAGCATAACCACAATCAATACTAATATTGTCTAATAATACCAAATATTTAAATTCATACAAATAACACAATATTATGCATTCTAAACATAAAACATTAACTTATAGTCTTATAATGACTAATAACACAAAATATTAAGATTTACAATATTTAAATTCCACATAAGAATAGTCATGATCCATCACTAATAACACAAAATATTAATTGTGTATGATGACCGGGCCACCGGACCGACTTCGGGTGACCCGAACTATGGCCCGGACCCGACCCAAAATAATGACCGAGTCTATTTTTGAGACCCTTATCCGACCCTAAACCCGATGAAATCACACCAAATTAGCTCCAAAAGTGTTCGGGACCGGGCCGGTCCTTCGGACCGGGCCGGTCCTTCGGACCGGGCCGGTCCTTCGGACCGGGCCGGTCCTTCGGACCGGGCCGGGTCTGTGCACCCCTAATTGATATAACCAAACGTCATATTCTACCTTATTCACCCAATTAAATAATTAATATTATTCAAGTTATAATAGCGATTATTAAAGTGGATTGGGTTGGTCACGTTCTTGAGCAGCAGAAAACAACAAAAGTGAACTGGGATTCTTAGAGCATTATAAAACCACATTCGTTTTTGTCTTGCCACTACCACGCCACATGTATGTGAAGCACCCCTCTCATTAATTTAATTTAAACAAGTGACTCTTAAAATGCCAACCCTTCATGCTAGCTGATTACCGTCATTAATTAATTAATTAAATTAATCCCACTATGTGTGTTGTTGGACGGCTATGATCGTGCATCCCACCTCTCTTTTTATTGATTTGCATTTTTTTAATTTTCATCTTCAATAAAAATAATTTATGTAAGGAGCCAAATTTTCGCAATCAATATCTGCTAACTTTCTAAAATTACGTTTGAGTTTAATTAGGGAGCCAAATTGTTTCGGCTCACTTTTTCTAATCTTAAATTTTACACTATAAATTCTAAATTTTAGCTCTAACCTTATAGATGTATTTATTTATTTATTTATTTTTTACCAAAGATATGAGACTCAAATCCGCAACCTCTTAATTGAGTATGGAAAGATTATGCCATTTGAGCTATTACTCATTGGCAACTTTAACCTTAATTTGACTAAATTTTAATCTAATGTTCTCACCTATCAACTTCACGTGAAGTCGACTGCACCTGAGTTTTCACCTTATAATAATTATTTTTACTGTGTAAATAAATTTTTTTCACATTTTAATATGTGCATATGTAGTGAAGCACGACCACTTAATTAAAAGTTTAAAACAAGCTGAGGTCAAAGTAGGGGTCCACTTGAAAATTTTGAATCACTTTCCCACCCACTACTTTTGCTAGCTAAATGATCAAGATATGGGTATTGTTAATCGTAGATACAATTAGTGAGGTGCAATTACATAGAATAAAAAAGAAATGAAAGCCAATAAGAAGAGGACAAAATGACTTTATACATTATATATTATGTGATAGGGTGTGGGGTTCTTAGCTTGCACCCGACCAGCAACCACAGTGCCTACATCATAGGCTTAGCTGTTCAATTTTATATGCACGCCATGGAATACCATTTGCACTGTGTATGTGTACGTATATTATTAGTAGATACACCACAATATCTACAGAAAATATTCCCCTCACATCTTTATAATTAATTCATATAGCCTGGGCTTTCATGGTTATTATACTTATATATGGTGAATATGTAACAATTGTTTGAATTTCTTTAATTTTATTAATCATGATTTATCAAATGAATTATAATGGTGTATTAAAAATTCTATCACAGTAACTAACTTGGGTTGATCGAGTGATCAGCTCATTCCCTCGCTTAAGCAAGTGTCGGAGTTCGAATTTCGTCTTGTGTATGCAACAACTCATTGGCCAGTAACAGACCCTTAAATGGAACTCTGATCTGCGACGAATTAGTCATTGCCCCATCAGACTAGAAGATACTGTGAACAACCAAAAAAAATTCTATCACAGTAATAAAATAGGTAAACTCACATATGTATGATTAAATCATCATAAATAGAAAAAAAATGAAAAAATAATATTGTATATGTTACCGTCCAAAAATACTAAATATTTAAATTATATTACATTCTGTTAAATTTAGCGAAGATCTGGTACAAATTTTTTATTATATTTGAATACACTATAAATATCAGGTAGAATATCTATCTTGAGGTATGTTATTTTATCTTAATTTTCGTATCTTTTATACGTATATTGATTTGATTATCGTCCCATTTGACTCGAAAATTACGATTGATTGAAATTTTCTATCCTTTCTAAAAGATTAAACCTAGATAATTACTATAAAACAAGTATCGAATCGTAAAATGATTTGACGCAACTGAAAGTTGTAATAATTAATTTATCATTATTTTTAACCAAGTAAAAAATACTCTACTTATTAAAGGAGTCAAATAAAAATAATTGTAATGTTAAGAAGATTAAAAAAATAATAAATATTAAATAAAATAAATTTAAATTATTTTAATTGATTTTTTATTGTCTCCTAATCATGATTGTAAAATGAAACATTCAAACCATCATCGTCTATTTCAATAGTAATAGTTATATTAGCATAGTGAGCTACAGATACCGAAAGCATAGTCACAACAGTAAAATGCACCTTAATACAGCACCCTTTTAATTCCTTTAAACTATTGGATCTAGCTAGCTAGTATTTTAAATTTATTAATGTTATATTTATATAAGTAATTAAACTGACTACATTATTGAGTCTAATAATTGGTCAAGGTCAAAACTTTCTTAAATATACTTGTGTCAGTCACAAAATTAAAAGTTATAATAAGCGTTAGATCATTATTTGAATAGAGTCTAATAACGCCATTTCGTTACTAATATATTCACACTTACACATATATTATATAGGGTAAAGTACTAAATTGTTCCTCTAGATTTGGGCGTAATCCTATTTTGGTCCTTAAGGTATAAAGTGTTCTATTTGAATTCAAAAAAGTTTCATTTAACATCAATTTAGTCCTACAATGAGGTCAAAATTAAATAATTAACAAAATGTCCTACATAACAACAGTTAAAGAACAAAATCGATAATCTGGAGAACAAGTACAAGTTCCAGAGGCACAAAATCAACCATTGATGCATCAATACATTAAAAAATAATAAATAAATGTATTGATGTATCAATGGTTGATTTTATGCCTCTGAAGCTTGTACTTGTTCTCCAGATTATCGATTTTGTTTTTGTACTGTTGTTATGTAGGACATTTTGTTAATTATTTAATTTTGACCTCACTATAGGACTAAATTGATGCTAAATGAAATTCTTTTGGATTCAAATAGAACACTTTAAACCTTAAAGACCAAAACAGAATTACGCCCAAACCTAGGAGACCAATTTAGTACTTTACCCTATTATATATAAATAATGTTTACTTTCCAGGCAATTTATCAGCATGAATAGAAACTTAAGAAAATTAAAGTAGAGCAAGCAAAAGACAATACAGACCCGTTTCAAATGGAAACTGTATAGACATGTTCAATTTATGAAGATAATGAGGATCTTAGTTACTACTTCATAATAATTAATAATTCATATATGCAAGATGCACATTGGGGGTTGCAAAATAAGATCCCTTGCATGCGGGTTTAATCCTTTCATCACTTGTATAATTTATAAATAAATAAATATAATCTTGTTATTTTTTCCAACTTCTTGATCCGCATTAACTGAAAAACAGGAATAATAGGTATAGGCCCTTGGCTCTAGGGACACGTGGCCCATTCCCATGTGCTATTTAAATGACTTTACTTCCGAGTGGTAGATAGATAATGGAACTTGATCAATCCATTTGGCCTTTATTTTGGGGATTATTTAGAGATCCTATGTTACCCTCCTTTAAGTGCAATTCAAGTTCAAGAAAATTAAGCCATGTGTGTGTTCATGTATTATTTTCCTTTTATAACTAACCTTAGCTCGCTTTTGCCTTTTAATTTGTCATCATACACAAGTAAAGGAGTTTATATTATAGTGGAATTGAGTACATTTTTGTTATTGTTTTCCCCCACAAGACTTAAAGTTTCAGTGTT
>NC_029788.2:11693881-11695890 GCF_000816755.2 Arachis ipaensis
AAAACTAAGCATGTTTAACGTGTTTAATTAACTTTCTTAAAATAAACTCATATACTTTAACAATTAATTAAACGAGTGATGAGTCTATAACTTAATTTAAAAATTCTAACTCATCAAGAAGAAAAAATTATCCAAACATTCAATTTAGAAATATATAATACATTCCTTTCACATTTAAGACCAATGCATTTAAAGAGTATAAATACATTTTAAAAAAATTAAGTTATCCTAAAAATTGCTGCCAATTTATCATATTATGCTATACATTTAGAATTTACACTAGTTAAATAGTTGCAATCATTCTATTTAACGGCAGTTACATAATTGCCGCTAATTGGCCATCACAATCTTTTGCCTGTGGTGTAATGAGTTTGTAAGAATGTGCATTTAAGAAAATTAAGTAATTATAACTAAGTAGACAAAGCACGAGTTATTCCTTCCTTTCATCACATTTTTATTGTTTGAGTTGGTGGAGTTGTTTCTATACAAAAACGTCGAAAAAAATCGCAGATTCGTCGAAATCGTGATTATGCTGATGACTCTACGTTTCTGGTAAAAAATCAGTTCAGAGTTTGATTTTGCTATCCAATTTAAAATCCAACCCGAATCTAAAGCCTATTTCACTGATAAGAAGGCACTAGAACCCTAAGTTCTTTTTCATTTTCACCTCTCACGATCTTTTATCTCTAAAATCTAAAATTTGTCATGTCTTTTTTCTTAGTTTTATTACTATACTAGTTGTTATTCTATTAGAAGAGGATAAGAATGAGTTTAAGATGAGAAGTTTTTTATTTTGAATTAAAAGAATAAGAAGGAGAATATATATAGTTGTGATGTTACTGTGCGAAATGAGAATTTCGGGGGGAAGATGGAGAATGAAGAAAGAGTTAGATCATAATAAAGTGGTGATGGACTGACTGATTTATGTTATTTTATATTTTTTTCTAGAAACTTTTATGCTCTAGTTCCTAACCTTTTTTTAATTCGAAATCATCCTTAACATTTTATTTGGTATTAAAATTGCTCTTTCGACTTTTTATGAACAAAAATGTCTCTGTATTTGTTCTGATTCCAATCTCATCATCTATTACCACCACTCTTACCACCATCACCACTTTCTTACTCCCACCAAATACCAACAATCAAATTCAAGAACATAACATTCAACAATAATAATTCAGTATTTAAATACAAATAATTATCAATTTCATCCATCACTAATAATAACACATCATTCAGATTCAACAACAACAACATCAAATTCAGCAATAAAAATAACACATAATATTTTTTTTCTTTTTTTTTTTTAAAAAAAAAAAGAAAGAAAGAAATTAGGACATAGAGAGATGTAGTGACGGGGGAGAAGAAAAAGAAAAAAGCAGGAGAATGATAGCACGGCGCTGGCTTATGAAGGAATCGTTGCCACCGCTAGAGAGAAAGACAAGACAACAAAGACAGAGAGAGACCACACGAGGCAGAGAGAGACAGTTCGCTTCCTCTTTTCTCTTTCTGGTGGCCTTAACGATGACGTCAATCATGAAAGATGTGCTGCCTTTGAGCTATATTACGACGACGGCAATGGAAACAATTCACAGCCTCTACTACCGGCTGTTGTAAAGACAAACATGTTTGGACAGTTAGAGAATCTACCTGCATTTAATGTAGCGATAAAATCGATAACAACAGTGGAGATTATGGAGAAAAAGAAGATCTAAAATTACGGTCGTTGTTGCTCCTACTCCCTTTCTATATCTATTGCGTCGACAGCGATGACCCTTGACCTATCGGGGTCGTTTCTTCTTCTCCTCTCTTTTTCTTTTTCTTTTTACACCAAATTTTTATTCCCTCTATTTTTTCATTTGAATGTGTATGTGTGATGATTAATCTAATTAGGTTAATGAAAATAAAAATAAAATTGAGATATGAGAGATAAGAGGATAGGATTAGTGAGATAAGAATAAAATTATTAAAAAGACAATTTTAAAAATAATTTTAATATTAAAAATAAT
>NC_029788.2:11696435-11696864 GCF_000816755.2 Arachis ipaensis
TGATGCTTATGAATTGGTGTCTAAATTTTGCCTAATTTATCTTTTGCAGTAAATTTTGATTTTTTAAAAATTATTTATTATTATATCTTTTAAATTAAATATTATTTTTAATCTTTTTTAGTAAATAAACACCACTTTTTAAGCATCATAGCATTCACCTTATATAAATTAGTGTAAGAGCATAGGGGTGGTGGTTTATTTAGTTTTGGTTGCAGCTAGAATGGGCAGAATCCCAATGGCCCGTACATATTAACATGTTAGTACAGTTGTCCCTTCTGCTATCTCAAACATGGCAATAACTAAACCTATGCCTGCTTCGATGCTGCCCTTTGTCAGAAAGATCAATCAACAATCATTAAAATTGTTTGATAATAATTATATCTCTCCAACACCAATTTACGTAAGGTGATTGTTATAGTGTTTAAAAAT
>NC_029788.2:11697031-11707140 GCF_000816755.2 Arachis ipaensis
AATTTAAAATTTGGTAATATTAATTTTAAAGTTTTATTAATTATGACTTCATATATATGAAATTATGAATGTTATGAGTACGAAATTATAAATATTATTAATATGAAATTATGGATGTTATGTATTATGCAATAACTAAAAAATGATATGTGTATGAATGTAATAACTAATAAACATTAATTTAATTTTTAGATGTTAATTGCATGTAATTATGGATGTTATGTGCAGTATTTATGAATGGCATAATCACGAACCTACAAATAATATCTCATATATCATTATTTTTATTGTGATTTTTTATATTCTTAAAAATTGGTTGACTGTAAATAACCTCGCCGGGTGAGTCTGTCTATTGTTCAAATTCTTTAACTATTTCTAACATAAACATCGTGTTAAAGTCAAATTCAAATGCCATACTATTTGAAATGATAATTAGGATTGGTTGTGAATTTCTTTGGTCTATCCCAAACGAACTCAAACTCAAAAAGTTTCAATTGCACTAAACTCGTATTTTTTGCTCTTAAATATCGAAGTTCCGGATTGTACTTCAGATGTACTAAAGTCCTGCTTTTTCCCTCTTGATCATAGAAGTCTTATACTTATACGTTACATAGATTGCCTCTAATGATAATAAAGTGATACAATAAATTAGTGGTCATAGCAATTATTACAATTAACATCAATTAAAAATTATTATTATTACAATTTTTTTTATTATTATTATCTATGATAATCATAAATATGAATATTGTAACATTCTATCACACAGAGTTTTACGCTTAAGTCGTAAAATAGAGGTGGTGTGGTATTACGGTCTCTAAAATAAAACGTATATATATAATAGCAGAAGAATTATAATATGTTAGGAGCCTTGAAGAATAGAGGAAATAGAAATCGCGAAATAAAAGCGCAACGCTCGAGAAACGAGTTAACTTGCGTGCTAAGAAAGCTACCGCTGTCAAGTGTAAAGTAACCCAAAATAGGAACAGAGAGTCAAAGATACAAAATAACGAGATCCTGACTCGGTCTGCGAAGTCAAGACTGGCCGGAGAATATACACACATATATACATATATATACATATCCAAAACCCAAATGTACATAAACAAAACCCTGTCTCTCCATACACCTCTAGGAGGATCAAAAAGAATAAGTTATGTAGAGAGAAAGCTAAGTACATATATATACATCATAGCATAACAAAATAACCCAGTAACCACTCCGCTTCAAGAGTCTAGACGCCTAACGAGATGCCTCTCGACCTGCATCTGAAAAACAACAACATAGTATGGAATGAGAACCGGAGGTTCTCAGTATGGTAAAGGTGCCACACACATAATATATAAGGTCCTGGGAATGCCAGAGGCAATCCTAGAACGCCGACACTCAGATTATAGAGCCTAAAGTATTAAATAGAAGCCATAAAAGGTAGTTTTCTAAGAATATTTCAACCTAACTTAACTTAACCTTAAATCTAAGTCCCATACTGCTATTTCTCCATACCTCCAACTCCATCATGCATTTTCACAGACAAATAGATAAATAAAGACAAACACAAGAAGGTTACAGTTACTACAAGTAACAAATACACATTTAGCATGGCAAGTACATATAGGCATACCCAATTAATGTACAAGCAAGTAATTCAAGTAATATGCAAATGATGCATGCCTGTCCTATGGCTGATGAGGCTCATCTGTCGGTTATCCAGCCAACCCGACAAGTTTGAATTGTCCTTAGACTGTCCCCCGACGTGCATCCCAAGAGTCTATGCATAGCTTTTTCTCAAATAATCAATATTGCTCAATGGGGTAACATTCCCGGGAATTTATATAGTGCCCGGTTACACTTACGTCGTAGGGTCAACAGAGTATCGAGTTTTCAACCTGGTACACGTGGTGGCAAGCCACGGCACTTAATCCAGGGAACCTCGTATCTCAAATCATTAAATTATTCAAGCCATATAAATAACAATTATACTCATACAATAATATTCAAATCCAACAACTAAAATTCAACTAAGAATCATAGTTCACAAATCCTAGGCTTTTAACACAAAATACCTCATTTTTCATTCGAAATTTCCATTCCAATTATTTTCAAACCTATTACCACCAATCCAAATTGCCAACAATAATCATCAACAAGCTCCATATCTTTTCATCAATCATCATTCAACCAAACCAAAATATAGCCATATAATCAACAATTCAATCACATATCCTTTCAAAGATCCAACTAGCAACCAGTATCCTCTTACAAACAAATCACCAAACCAAACCAAGCATATTCATCAACCAATTACTAAACATTAAATATACACCTGCATTCCAACTTATCCTATGGTCATCTAGCCTAAGTTTTCACAGAATATTATATATTAAATGTAAGAAACCTAAACCATACCTTAGCCGATTCCCAAGTATTATTCCAAGACAATTTTTCTAAAAGAACACAGCCCTCAAAACCTCAACTAATCTGCTTCCTCCAAGTTCCAGTATTCACAATTTTGAGCTCCAATTATTTATTCACAATCTAATACACATTTATAACACATATATATCCAATTTAATACTCAAAGCTCAAATCCAATGAAATTAAAATAGAATTATCATATTCTCACCTTACCCAAGCTTCACATAAGCAAGAGTGAATGTTTTTCTCAAGCTAATTGGATCCTAAAACATCAAAAATCAAAGAAATTCAACACCCCTTCTCAAAACTCGAAAATTGGGGGAAATGAAGGCTGAGTGTGAAATAATGAGTTACCTATGAAATTGTTCTGGTAGAAATGTAGAGCTCAACGCGGTGAACGCGTGGCCGTAAACGGTGCGGCGATTGGAGCTCGGACGGAGAAGTTACGGCGTACGGAAGTTAACGTGAGGGTTTCGGCGGGACCTTTCTCTCTTCCCTGGAAGCATTTCACGCTATTGCAGTGAAATGAAGAAGAAAGGGGATTTCGGCTCTTTTAATATGTTGGTCCGGTTGGACCGACAGGCCGGTTCAGGTCCAGTTCAACCGGTTTGGCCTGTTCGGTTCAATTTTTGGACCGTTTTTTTTTTCAAAATTAATGTCAAAATTCTCTTTTCGATGAGCTCTTTCCTAATTTGATATAATATTCACATTTCTAATATTCCTTATTAAAAACTAATTTATTGACTAATTATCTACTAATTTAACCGGGGTTTACATCCTACCCACCTAACAAAGAATTTTGCCCTCAAAATTCAAATCTAGTTACCTGAAAAGAGATGTGGATAGTCCTTTTGCATATCTGATTCGAGCTCCCAGGTATGTTCCTCGATACCAGCTCGACTCCAAGCTACTTTTACCAATGATACTTCCCTTCTGCGTAATCGTTTAATACTGATGTCATCAATTCTCACCGGAATTACTGGGAGTGTTAGATCTTCTCTTACTTGGATTGGTTCTAATTTTAGAACATGACTTGCATTAGGAGTATATTTCCGAAGCTGCGATACATGAAACACATCGTGCAAATTCGAAAGATACGGCGGTAAGGCAATTCTATAAGCCACTGGCCCAATTCTCTTCAGGATCTCAAACGGTCCAATATAACGGGAATTCAGTTTCTTGGTCTTAATGGTTCTTCCCACTCCAGTGGTTGGTGTAACTTTTAGAAAGACATGTTCTCCTTCTTCGAACTCCAAAGGCTTTTGCCTCTGATCAGCATATCTCTTTTGGTGGCTTTGGGCTATAAGCATTCGACTACGAATTTTCTTTATCTGTTCAGTCGTTTCAGCTATCATCTCAGGCCCTAATAAACTCCTTTCTCCAGTTTCATACCAACACAGCGGAGATTGACATTTTTTGCCATACAGAGCTTCATATGGAGCCATTCTGATGCTCGCATGATAGCTATTATTATAAGCAAACTCTACTAATGGCATATACCGGTCCCAGCTCGCCGGCTGGTCCAAAACACAAGCCCTTAGCATATCTTCCATGGTCTGAATAGTTCTCTCTGATTGACCATCTGTCTGAGGGTGATACGCAGTACTCAAGCTTAATTGAGTCCCAAATGCACGTTGAAAAGCTCCCCAGAATCTTGATGTAAAGTGAGGATCTCTGTTAGATATGATAGTAGAAGGCACACCATGCAACCTGACAATCTCTTTGATATACATTCGAGCCAATTCCTTCATTGTGCAACTTATTTGGATAGGAAGAAAGTGAGCTGATTTTATCAGTCGATCCACAACCACCCAAATAGCATCACAACCAGACTGGGTTCTAGGCAAACCTATCACAAAATCCATTGCAATACTCTCCCATTTCCATTGTGGAATCTCCAAAGGCTGAAGGGTCCCTGATGGTCTCTGATGCTCAATCTTAACCTTCTGACACGTTAAACATTTAGATACATGCAATGCCACATCATTCTTTATACCTGGCCACCAGAACATCGCTTTCAAATGTTGGTACATTTTAATGCTCCCTGGATGGATTGAAAACCCGCTCTTATGAGCTTCCTTCAAAATTCTCTGTCGCAGGTCTCTAATATCTGGCACAACAATCCGGTTCTTGAACTTCTACAAACCATCCTGTCCTTCTGACACTCTCTACTGTTTTCCCTGTTCGACTGCTGGTAATACCTTACGTAACGCTTCACTGTCTCGATGAGCCTTCAGAAGTTCTGATTTAAAATCACTTGAAATCTGCAAATGAATCAAACATAGAATTCCAAATTCTTCTCTAACTCCCAAATTCAAACCTTGAAATGCCTTCAATAACTCTTCCTCCTATAGCATCATCCAAGCTGCATATAAAGACTTCCAACTCAAAGCGTCCGCCACAACATTCGCTTTTTCTGGATGATAATTCAATTCAAAATCATAATCTTTCAGGAGTTCCATCCACCTCCTCTGTCGCATATTCAACTCTTTCTGCAAAAAAAGATACTTCAAACTCTTATGGTTTGAGAAAACAAGAAACTTAACGCCATAGATGTAGTGCCTCCAAATCTTTAAAGCAAACACAACAGCAACAAGTTCCAAATCATGTGTCGGATAGTTCATCTCATGCGGCCTTAATTGCCGTGAGGCATATGCTACAACATTCTGGTGCTGCATTAGAACGCACCCCAAACCCTTCAGTGATGCATCACCGTACACTTCAAACGGTTCACTTGGTTCAGGTAGTACTAACACGGGTGCAGCAGTCAACCTGTGCTTCAATGCTTGAAAAATTTCCTCACACTCCGGAGTCTAGATAAAAGGCATATCCTTCCTAGTCAACTTAGTTAAAGGTAAAGCGAGCTGTGAAAATCCTTTAATGAATCTATGATAATATCCCGCCAAACCTAGAAAACTCTCGATCTCTGTCACTGAATTTGGTCGCTCCCAATTCACTACTGCTTCCACCTTAGCAGGATCCACAGTTATTCCCTGCTTACTCACCACGTGACCGAGGAACTTCACTTCACTCTTCTAGAACTCACATTTAGACAACTTAGCATATAACTTTCTGTCTCTCAGAATTTGCAATACAGTTCGTAAGTGATCAGCATGTTCCTCTTCAGACTTAGAATAAACAAGAATATCATCAATGAAGACAATAACAAACTTGTTCAAATACGGTCAGAAAATCCTGTTCATATAATCCATAAATACTGCCGGGGCATTAGTTAACCCAAAAGATATCACTGTATACTCATAATGACCATAACGTGTCCTGAAAACAGTCTTCGAAATATCCTCGTCTCTAACCTTTATCTGATGATATCCGTATCGTAGGTCAATCTTAGAAAACACACCGGCCCCCTATAACTGATCCATTAGATCGTCGATTCTAAGCAACGGATATTTGTTCTTCACAGTGATCTTATTCAACTGCCGATAATCAACACACAAGCGCATACTCCCATCCTTCTTCTTTACCAATAACACTGGCGCTCCCCACGGAGAAACACTTGGTCGGATAAAATGCTTACCCAATAGATCTTTCAGCTGAGCTTTCAGTTCAGCCATTTCTAAAGGTGACATCCTGTAAGGAGTAATTGAAATCGGACCGGCTCTAGGCACCAACTCAATTGCAAATTCCACTTCCCGGTTAGGTGGAAATTCATTAATATCATCTGGAAATTCACATACAACGGGAATCTGCTCTAAACTCTGATCATCACCTGATACTCCCGCAGTTAATAACATAATACCCTGACATTTAGTTCCAGAACATTTTACTATCACAGAGTTCAAATAGTAACTATTCACCACAACCGACGCTTCTGACATTTCCGGCATAAACTGTACTGACTTCTCAGAACAATCAAGCAAAATAAGATTCTTAAATAACCAATCTCCCGACTATCATAGCGCCACCTGCCTGCAGGATACATCGTGTCCCTTGTCACCAATACTGAACCTCACCTTGCAGTTGATAAGTTTCTAATTCAACCCATTGCTCCTCATCATTGTTGTTCCCGTGATTACCCTGGTTTATCTGATTACCCAGTGCCTCAGTTGTCGCCTGCATAGCTGCAGCCATATTTCCTAGGACAGCCATAAAGTCTACTGGATCAATCCCTGTGGGGACAGGAGTAACGGTGCCTGTCCTACCTCTACCTCGCCCGCGACCGCGTCCGAGAGTCGACATCTGGTCCTTATACACACTAAACAAGTGATATTAAGTTGATCAGTCTTAATATCGCAGGTCTAATGCTTTAAGTTCCAAATGCATGCTCACAAATGTTTATGCCATATATATCAGTCAGATATCCTAATAGCACATAAACACATACACAGAGAATGCACAGAAGTACAATCAGTCCGTCTTTCAGGCTCTATAGGAACGAACTGCTCTGATACCATAATGTAACACCCTACCACACAGAGCTTTACGCTTAAGTCGTAAAACAGAAGTGGTGTGGTATTACGACCTCTAAAATAAAACGTATATATATAATAGCAGAAGAATTATAATATGCTAGGAGCCTTGAAGAATAGAGGAAATAGAAATCGCGAAATAAAAGCGCAACGTTCGAGAAACGAGTTAACTTGCGTGCTAAGAAAGCTACCGCTGTCAAGTGTAAAGTAACCCAAAACAGGAACAGAGAGTCAAAGATACAAAATAACGAGCTCCTGACTCGGCCTGCGAAGTCAAGACTGGCCGGAGAATATACACACATATATACATATATATACATATCCAAAACCCAAATGTTCATAAACAAAACCCTGTCTCTCCATACACCTCTAGGAGGATCAAAAAGAATAAGTTATGTGGAGAGAAAGCTAAGTACATATATATACATCATAGCATAACAAAATAACCCAGTAACCACTCCGCTTCAAGAGTCCAGACGCCTAACGAGATGCCTCTCGACCTGCATCTGAAAAACAACAACATAGTATGGAATGAGAACCGGAGGTTCTCAGTATGGTAAAGGTGCCACACACATAATATATAAGGTCCTGGGAATGCCAGAGGTAATCCTAGAACGCCGACACTCAGATTATAGAGCCTAAAGTATTAAATAGAAGCCATAAAAGGTAGTTTTCTAAGAATATTTAAACCTAACTTAACTTAACCTTAAATCTAAGTCCCATACTGCCATTCCTCCATACCTCCAACTCCATCATGCATTTTCACAGACAAATAGACAAATAAAGACAAACACAAGAAGGTTACAGTTACTGCAAGTAACAAATACACATTTAGCATGGCAAGTACATATAGGCATACCCAATTAATGTACAAGCAAGTAATTCAAGTAATATGCAGATGATGCATGCCTATCCTATGGCTGATGAGGCTCATCTGTCGGTTATCCAGCCAACCTGACAAGTCTGAATTGTCCTTAGACTGTCCGACGACGTGCATCCCCAAGAGTCTATGCATAGCTTTTTCTCAAATAATCAATATTGCTCAATGGGGTAACATTCCCGGGAATTTATATAGTGCCTGGTTACACTTACGTCATAGGGTCAACAGAGTATCGAGTTTTCAACCTGGTACACGTGGTGGCAAGCCACGGCACTTAATCCAGGGAACCTCGTATCTCAGATCATTAAATTATTCAAGCCATATAAATAATTCAATTATAATTCATCAACATCCACATCATTCTCAATCGCATCTCATTCATCATCATACATCAATCATATTCAATCCTTATCTTTCATTATCACACCTCCTATTCCGTCCATCAATAGTTCCAATTCAAGACATAATTCATTCTTTTCTAAATAAATCAAACTTAAAACATGCTCATTTTCTTAATAACTCTAAATCAAACCATATAACATTTGAGTCTAAATCTTTTTAAATAATCATATAAACAAAATCTCTAATTTTTATAAAATTTCGGCAGCATCTCCTCTAAAACTCGGACTTTGCCACCCTTTTCGGGTCCAAACCTGCATTCTTTCCAATTCAACATACCCTTCCTCATCATCATAACAATCACCACAATAAATCTACCTCAGATCAACAATTATACTCATACAATATTCAAATCCAACAACTAAAATTCAACTAAGAATCATAGTTCACAAATCCTAGGCTTTTAACACAAAATACCTCATTTTTCATTCGAAATTTCCATTCCAATTATTTTCAAACCTATTACCACCAATCCAAATTGCCAACAATAATCATCAACAAGCTCCATATCTTTTCATCAATCATCATTCAACCAAACCAAAATATAGCCATATAATCAATAATTCAATCACATATCCTTTCAAAGATCCAACTAGCAACCAGTATCCTCTTACAAACAAATCACCAAACCAAACCAAGCATATTCATCAACCCATTACTAAACATTAAATATACACCTGCATTCCAACTTATCCTATGGTCATCTAGCCTAAGTTTTTACAGAACATTATATATTAAATGTAAGAAACCTAAACCATACCTTAGTCGATTCTCAAGTATTATTCCAAGACAATTTTTCTAAAAAAACACAGCCCTCAAAACCTCAACTAATCCGCTTCCTCCAAATTCTAGTATTCACAATTTCGAGCTCCAATTATTTATTCACATCCTAATACACATTTATAACACATATATATCTAATTTAATACTCAAAGCTCAAATCCAATGAAATTAAAATAGAATTATCATATTTTCACCTTATGCAAGCTTCACATAAGTAAGAGTGAACATTTTTCTCAAGCTAATTGGATCCTAAAACATCAAAAATCAAAGAAATTCAACACCCCTTCTCAAAACTCGAAAATTGGGGAAAATGAAGGATGAGTGTGAAATAATGAGTTACTTATAAAATTATTCTGGTAGAAATGTAGAGCTCGACGCGGTGAACTCGTGGCCGCAAACGGTGCGGCGATTGGAGCTCGGACGGAGAAGTTACGGCGTACGGAAGTTAACGTGAGGGTTTCGGTGGGAGCTTTCTCTCTTCCCTGGAAGCATTTCACGCTATTGCAGTGAAATGAAGAAGAAAGGGGATTTCGGCTCTTTTAATATGTTGGTCCGGTTGGACCGACAGGTCGATTCGGACTCGGTTCAATCGGTTTGGCCTGTTCGGTCCAATTTTAGACCGTTTTTTTTTCGAAATTAGTGTCAAAATTCTCTTTTCTATGAGCTCTTTCCTAATTTGATATAATATTCACATTTCTAATATTCCTTATTAAAAACTAATTTATTGACTAATTATCTACTAATTTAACCGGGGGTTACAAATATCAAATTGTAAAAGGGTACATTAATATATGATTCGGTTAATATCTAATAATTAAAAATGTTATTATAAATAATATGATTAATATGTAGAAGTCATTAAGGGAGTGATAAGAGAGTGAAATAAAAAATTAAAATATAACTAATTTATTTAAATAAAAACAATTTAAAAAAGTTTTCACGAATTATGACTAAAATATTTTGGTTCCAAACTTTTTTCTTTGATTTTATAGTCTCTAGTCTCTACCATGCAATATTTTGAAAATGTTTGAAAAATAAAAATTTTCACCCTAAAACTGCCAAAATTTTTAACTTTAGTTTTATTTATATCACTTGCATATATTTATAAACATATACTTCACCCGCATACAATAATGGTTGTCATTAATTGGATTAATATCATATAATTGTTATTAATATTATTTTATTCTTTTTTTTAGTGA
>NC_029788.2:11708525-11710324 GCF_000816755.2 Arachis ipaensis
TAATTTTTTTTATTATCAAATATTTTTAATTTATTATATTCATTTATAGTTAAAACTCTCATTGGTTCTTTGCATTTTACTTGGCCTCCAGACTCCAGTAACTCCAAAACTTGAATTATATTTTCACTTTTAGCTATATGTCAAATTCCAAAGTAAAAATTCAGCGTCCAACTTAATTTGTCTAATAGCTCAATCCTTTTTTACATGTAATTTTTTTTTTCAAAATCAGAGCCTTTATGATTTGTTTTTAAAACTTCATTGGGTGTTATTTTTCAATTTTTTTTATTATTTATTTCATTTACAGTTCCTTTCATGTGTCGATAATTCTTTCATTAGTTTTTTCTCATTCACAAGCATTTGAATTTGATTTTAATACGAATGGTTGTTAATATTTATAATTTTTATATTAGTCCAGTTATATATTCTAGTGATTTTGGTAACTAAATTTAACCAAGTTGACCCAAATTCAACAAAAATTACTTTCATCACATCAGCGTACACGTGCGTTTCAATAACGCAAAACATATCTTTTTTCGTCTTCGTCTTCACGTTCTTTCTTCTTCGTGTTCTTCCTTCTTTTTCTTCGCTTTCCTCTTTCTTCGTTTTCGCATTCCTTCTTCTTCTTCTTCCTTCTTCTTCGCATGTTTTCTCTCAATCGTCATTCTTTTATTATTGTTGCTGTTATTGCTGCATTTTTCCTTTTTCTCCTTTTAATTGAGGTTCATTTGGATCCAAAAATGAATTCGATGTGTTTTGTTGATAATTGAGTCTTTTTAACATTTTGCTCAAAATTGAACTAATTTCGTTTCATTTGTGAATTAATTGAGGTTCACTTGATGCTGCTGATAAGTATTGACCAAATTTTTTATTCCTTAAGTAATTTCAATTTATTTCTTAATTTAATTGAGGTTCATTTGAATCCAAAAATAAATTGTATGTGTTTTTGTTTATGATTGAGTCATTTTGACTGCTTGTCTAAACTGAACTAATTTCGATTCATTTGTGTGTTAATTGAGGTTCACATGATGCTGCTAATAAGTATTGACAAAATTTTTTATTCCTTAAGTAATTTTAGTTCATTTCCTAGTTTATTTGAGGTTCATTTGTATCCAAAAATGAATTCGATGTGTTTGTTTTAATTGAGGTTCACTTGATGTTGCTGATAAGTATTGACAAAATTTTTTAGCAAAGAAGAATGAAATTATTCATTATCACTTTATTCAATTGCATTAGATTATTCCACTCCATTCCATTCAATTAGTTTAAATTTGAACGAGTAGTAAAAAAACTCAATCATCAACAAAAGCACATCAAATTCATTTCTGGATCCAAATGAACTTCAATTAAACTAATAAATGAACCGAAATTATTTAAGGAATAAAAAATTTGGTCAATACTTATCAGCAACATCAAGTGAACCTTAATTAGCACACAAATAAACCGAAATTAGTTCAGATTTGAACAAATAATTAAAAAGACTCTATCATTAACAAAAACACATCGAATTCATTTTTGGATCTAAATGAATCTCAGTTAAACTAAAAAAAGAACTCAAATTATTTAAGGAATAAAAAAGTTGGTCAATACTTATCAGCAGCTAGGGGTGTTCATGGATCGAATTATATCCATAAATCCGTGGTAAACATCCGCATCCGATCCGAAAATTGCGGATCCGATCCGATCCGCATCCTTTAAGGATCGGATCGCGGATATCTGCTCTGCATCCGCGTATCCGATCCACGGATCTGCAGATCCGCACAATAATAATTAAAAATAAATAAATATATATTTGGCATTAT
>NC_029788.2:11712432-11729301 GCF_000816755.2 Arachis ipaensis
GAAATATTTTTATTCATTTTTTTATATAAAAATATGATTAAAAAGAGAAGGTTCAATTATGCGGATATACATGATATTCGAGCCGATCCGATTCGATTCGCGTACACCCCTATTAGCAGCATTATGTGAGTCTCAATTAACACACAAATGAGTTAAAATAAGTTAAAAAATAAATCAAAATTATTTAATGATGACATCAGAAAAAATCAGAACTAATAAAGATGTTTGCAAAATGTTGGTGTTATTGGTGATGACGATAAAGAAAAAGAAGGAGGAGGAGGAGGAGAAGAAGAAGGAAACAGAGAAGAAGAAGGAGAAAGAGGCGCGTAATTTGAAAAGTTGTTATAACAACTTGGTTAGACTTAGTTAAGTATTTTGCTTGCATGTAGAGATTTAATATTTTCATATATAATTTAATACATGTAATGTTTATAATTAATAAATTTCTACAATTAATATTATTAAATTTTAAATTATCACTACAAGAAAACCGGCAGATAGCGGTGGTTATTTAGTAGCGGTTTTATTAAACCGCTGCTAAATACAATTTGCCAGCAGTTCTTGTGGCGGTTTTAGGAGACGCTACCAAATGATCATATTTTGCAACGTTTTTCTTGTAACCGCTGCAAAATGTACCCGTTTTGTAGCGGTTCTTGTAGCGGTTTGAGGGGACGCTGCTAAATAATCTCATTTTGTAGCGGTTTTTCTGTAACCCCTGCTAAATGTCCGGTTGTTGAATACATTGATACTCGTTTTGTAGCGGTTTTTTTCCAACCGCTGCAATATTTTTTTTAACTTGAATTTCTTTTGTATAAACATTATTGCCTTCTTATAACTGTTCTAATCATCGCTATTTTTTTAATGAAAAAATAAGGTTCAGATACTGCAACTTAATTAATGCATTAAATAAATTTTCAATTTTTTGTTACATAAAAAATAAATTTATACATGAATAACTAAAACCGAATTTACGAATCATGTTTTCTCTTGTAGTATCAGCCATTTTGAGTTTGTATTTAACCATAACTGGTAACATAAAAATCAAGTAAACGTCCGAATTCACTAACTCAAAACAAAGTTCAATGGAGCATAAAAATCAGAATTACTAAAGTAGACAAACAAGTTTTGAGTCAAAATTTCTCATCAACATCGTATTGACCTGGCCAGAAATACTCTGTCAAAAAAGTGCTGCAGTGACGTGATAACGGATCTGATAAGTCATCTCCCAACCATGGCATCTTGTTCAGATTGAAACCCCTTTTTGCAGCATGTACGGCATCTTCTCTGTGTTGGGTGTTTAAAATTTCATTGTCTTCTTCTGGAACCCTATTAAGCTCAACATCCCTGGAGATGTCATATCCACCGGAGGAGATAGCATCTAAATCATCTTCTGAATCAGTGTCTGCTCCATCTAGAGTGTCAACAACTATTTCGCCTGAATATTCAGCTGACACTGAATATATGAACATGCAACCAACAACATATAAATCTAGTTAAAAGATAATGATAACTTCCAAGTCATTCTAGTTATTAAGGAAAGAAAATTTTGGAATTATGGGAAGAGGACTTTCAAAATTAATAAATACAAAATTAACTATTACCGTCTCCTTCGTTAGTAGTTTGGACAGATTTCTTGGAAAGAAGCTCTCTAATAGCACGTTATATATACTTCAATTCCTCTTTTGAAGCAATCTCCAACTCAACACCATGCGAGTTATTAAAGCGCATCTGCATCATAATAAAATGTATAGTTGATGGTCTATTTTGTAAAACATATTGTGTCTCTGTAATTCACTTACTGTGGTAGAAATTTATTTCCAACCTTTAATTCAGCAAGTATGTCTTCAGATGTCCTACCAGCTACAAATGTCACAAAACATAGCCAAATTTCTCCTCGTACCTTGATCCCCATTCATGAAGTTCCTACAAATTTTAGTATTAACGGAATAACTATCACTGGTTAAATGTCATAAGCATATAGCAACTTAAAATTCTTATTTTTCAAATAATGTTTAACTCAAGTGTTTAAGGGTACGGCTAATGAACATACATGCACAGTAGCTTCGTTCACCATTTTCAAGTATTCATTAGAACAAGATCGACCTGATAAAGCCTCCAACCAAGACCTAACATTCAACTTACGGGACCATATGTCTCTGGCAACCGTAATTGCATGTTCCAATGAAGAGAATGGAGAGGCCATAGCCATTTTGTTAGCGAACGTTGTGCCTGCACAGCATGATGAGAAATCCTCCGATTTCATTTCTCCTGTTACAACACCATTTTATATTAACTATATTTGTCAATGATAACAATATTGTAATTCAAGATAATTTACTCGATGTCATAATTTTCTTTATTGGATGTTAAGAACAATAACAATGATGATGAGGAACTGGTGGTATTCATGAAAATCAAATTGAAATAAAAACTTAATTCAAATATGAAATCACAGATAGTAATGTAACCAGTAAATTGCGTACATCATAAATACTGTTAAACTTATCAAGCACACACAGGTACTCTAAAAATGCTGCACATGTTTTGTCATATTTTCACTATGCCACATAATCTATGTTATCAGAAACATCTGCTACTGGGTCTTCTATATCATCTTCCCTTGTCAACTGTAAATCACTGATGTCACCTGCTGCTGACATGTTCAACCCGGGCTGAGGAGAAAAAGTAGCTTCAACATCCTCATTCTCTCCTCCCATGTCAAACAAGTCTCGTGGTTTTACATGAACCACTACACTCCATTCTTGGTCTACTTCATCACGTACATAGTACACGAGATGAGCTTCTGATGCCAATATGTACGGTTCATCCTCTTCTCGATTACCGGTGTGAATTGGACGAGCAAGGCCCAAATGGTCTTCTTTGATTCCTCTGCTCGTAGTTGTATCAGCCCAAATACATTTGAACAAAACCACTGTGAAATGGCTGCTGTAGTTCAGTTCGATGATGTCCACAATTTTTCCATAATATGGAACACTATCAACAGCCACTCTGTTGTCACGCATGTTGGCATAACTTCTTGTATTGGATGAGACATAAACTCCACTATTCTATGTTTTTAACCCGTTTTCCTTTGTGATAGTTCTAAACTTGTACCCATTGACGTTGTATGTCCCAAACCGTCTTGCCTGAAGCATGGGACCACATGCCAGCAACTTCATTTCTTTCGAATGTATGGTACTGTCCATTGGAACCTAGCACCATAAATTAGAGTTTGTTCGTATTAAAAATTGGAATTTACAAGAAATAATTCTAGGGCAGAAATAAATTGGTCATCTTAAATTTCAACGAACCTCATGTTTGAACCGGCGAGGAAATTCTGCATGCACAACACGGTCTATCTTAGAGTGCGACCTTGTTTGATCCCGTAATTTTCACTTGGTTTCTGACCTAAATTTACTTTATGACATAACAAGAAATTAGTCCAATGACTAAGTGTTTGAAATTGGTTATAATCGTGCTTAATGATTACATGTGCATACTTACTCAATAAATGGAGCGACGGTCTCGCAATTGACTAGCACATGACGATGTGCCTGATCTCTTTCCATTGGGGTCAGTGCAACATGTGATACAGCCCCTGAAGCCTTTTCAATTTCAGGAAACATAGTACATCCTGTATTGTTTGTAATATCAACTGGTTGATCGTCAACTCGCGCTGGACGGTTGATTCTAGTCTCAGTATTATCCAAATATCTGGAGCAGAATGTCAAAATCTCCTCGGATAAATAGCCCTCCGCAATTGAGCCTTCAGCTTGTGCCCTGTTACGCACGTATTGCTTCAATCGTCCCAAGTACCTTTTACATAAATACCATAACGTTTAGTATATACGTAAGAAAATTGGAAAAAGAATTCTTAAATGCGTTTATTAGCACGCTAACCTTTCTATTGGATACATCCACCGATAATGTACCAGGCCACCAAGTCTTAGTTCATCAACGAGGTGCACCATAAGGTGAACCATGACAGTGAAGAAGGATGGATGAAATATCATTTCCATCTGACACAGAGTTTGCACAACATGATTTTGAAGGGCACCAAGCTGCATAGGATTTATAGCTTTTCCACAGAGTTCTCGGAAAAATGAGGACAAATTCGCAATCACATTCGATACCAGACTTGGAAATGCATTCTTCACCAAAATTGGAAGTAATTGTTCCATTAGAATGTGGCAGTCGTGACTCTTCAACCATGCAACTTGCGTTGCCAGATGTCAACACAACGAGCAATATTGCTCGAGTAACCATCTGGAAAGACCACGTTCTGTAGAGTCTTCAGAAATACATCCTTTTGTGGATTCGACATTGTGAAGATTGCTGAAGGATATTTACCACCTTCGTCCGGCCACAATTCATACCTTATGCCCATACTTTGTAAATCTTTGCGAGCTTTAAGATTATCTTTTGATTTGATGCTATCGTTTAAGATAGTGAAGACCACATTGTCACAAATGTTTTTCTCTATGTGCATCACGTCAAGGTTATGACGCAACATGTGATCCTTCCAGTACGGGAGATCAAAGAACACACTCCTCTTTTTCCAATACGAGTCATCTTGATCTGCATCTTCACCAATGCGTCTTCTTTTGGCGTCAGAGTTGATTTCTTCCCAAACGATACTTGCATGTTACACTGCTGCCTTAAGACATCTGTTCCAGAATACTTCTTCGGTGGATCCCTGCTTTCAGCTTGTCCGTCAAATCAACTACGGCCTAGTCTATACTTATGGCTCTGAGTCAAGAAGCGGTGATGTCCCATGTAACACCATTTTCGACTGAATGTTAGTCGCTGAGGCTTAGCGTCCACATTACAGTTCGGACATGCTAACCCACTGTACGTGTTCCATCCAGATAAATTTTCTAACCCCGAAAAATCGCTAATAGTCTACATTAGCGCCGCACGTATCTTGAAAGGGGTCCTCTTATTAGCATCATAAGTTTCAACACCATCCCACAATTGCTTCAACTCATCCACCAAGGGCTCTAAATATACATCTATGTCATTACCCGGCATTTTAGGACCGAGAATAATCATAGATAGGATAAAAGATGTTTGTTTCATGCAAAGCCATGGAGGAAGATTGTACGGAATAAGAATCATAGGCCAAATAGAATACTTCGTACTCATATTTCCGAAAGGATTAAATCCGTCACTAGCTAAAGCTAAACGAACATTGCGAGGATTGTTGGAAAAACATGGATACTTTGCATCAAATTCTTTACATGCTTCAGCGTCCCTTGGATGCCTCAAGTACCCATCATTATTATCAGACTCTTTATGTCATACCATGTCAGTTGAAGTATTGCTACACATGAATAACCGTTGCAGTCGTGATATAAGAGGAAAGTAACAGAGTTTTTGCTGGGAGAGGCTTTCCGTTCTTCCTGACTGGTATTTTGAGTTTCGTAACGGAATCCTTTCACATTTTTTGCTTCCATCGTGAAGTCCCACACTGCTTGCATTTGGTCGCGTCTTCATCATCACCCTGATACAACATGGAATCATTCGGGCATTCATCAACCTTTTTGTATTCAATCCCCAACTTTCGTATAGTTTTCTTTGCTTCATAGAAAGTGGATGGGAGTTTGGCTTGCTCGAATGCATCCCGCAATAAGTCCAAGATCATCGACATAACCTTGTCATTCACCCCGCACATACACTTAATGTGATAAAGTTTCACCAGAAAAGACAACTTTGATTATTTCGAGCAGCCGGGATATAATTCTTCCGCTCCATCCGCAAAAAGATCGGCAAAATTCTGTGTCTCGCGACTTGGACCATCGTACAAGAACGGGAACTCCAGATCATCGTCTTCTACAGGATCCCCTATTGTGGTCTCCTCACCTCCAGGAGGCATTGTGAAGTTAAATGCCTCATGCACCATTTGAAGATATGGATTCACCTCGGTATTAACTTTCTCAAGTATCGGTGTGCAAGTAGATCTCTCCTCAGTTGGTTTTTCACCATGACGCAACTACAAAGTATATCCAGGGGAAAAGGCTTTATCAACAGGTGGTCGTACGCATCCTCTCATGTTTGCATAAATTGAAACCCACATTGAGGGTATGGACACTTTATCATGTTATCTGACGATGCATTCGCAAATGCAAAGTCTAGGAACTTATTAAGTCCTCGTCTATATTTTATGCTATCTCGTGGCTTAAGAATCCAGGTTTTGTCCATATCTATTGTACACCAAAAAACGCACATAATTACAGGTATACAACGACGATGAAATGTACGCCAATTTGGAGAGAAATTACAAGCCGACAATATCATTAGGGACAACTATTTCGAAGGTCTGGCCATGTCAAGAACCAATTAAGGTACTTAACTTTAATTTTAACTAAGTTCAAAAGTACTCCCTATTTTAGAGTATTATTTTAGAATCTTTTTAATATTTTAAGCATAAAACAAATAAAAGGTAAATTACTGAAATAAAAATGACACACTATTACCATACCACTCATTCTGTGTTGGCATACATAGTAGAATTCGGTGCGTGCATAAATCGATGGTCTCTTTCAAAAAGTTGATTAATAGAACTATTTTTGTTAAATACATTTTAAAATATTTTAATAAAAGTTGATTACTAGTTTGTTCTTGGAAAAAATTTTCTTGAAAGTTTTTCAATGAGATCCTATGTAAATTTTTCTCATTTATGTGTTATATTCATTAGTTATATTAATCTTCTATTACAATACATTTTTTATTTACTTCACACAGTATTTATTTTACCTTATTTGACTTATCTTAATTCTTCTCTTTATTTTATTTTTTACTTGACAATTTTTTTTTATTTGATGCTCTAGTTTGTGTTGTGTATTTATTTTTAATTTTTTAGTTATCTTTAAATATAATTATAAAAATATGATTTCATTATGTCTAGTACTACCGCATTTAGTAGATAAATTACGAAATATTCATATATTGTTACTTTGAATGTGTTTGAAGATTTTTATAATATTAATTATAATAATATTTTGTGTTTATCCTCTTTTAATAAAAATTTTTTTATTTTTTTTAATGATCCCGTACATTGTACGGGAACATACACTAGTTTGGTACTAATATTAGGGGATAGAAACTGATGTAAACAAACCATAAATTTTTTCTGGGATAAATTACAAATCATCAATACAATGACTATTAATTGGTACTCAGCGGAGGAACACATCAAAGACCTAAAAAGTTGAGCCAAACTATTTTAATTAAGTCTTACAATTTTTATAATAAAGAATTAACAGGTATAATTAGAAACCAATAAGCTGAACATTAATTCAATATGTCAAATAATATCGATATTCATTAATAAATGACAATTTCATAAAAATAAATAATTAGAACACACATCGAGAATAGTATTACGACAAACAAAAAAGGGAAATAATAACTCTAAAATACTCCAAATAATACAACAAAAATACATAAATAATTACGCACCTTATGTTTATAGGTCAATGATGCCAAAAAAAATAGTCTGAAATGTGTATCAAAAAGATGTAAAATAGTTAGTAAATATAAAATAATGTCCAAAAAATTTATGAAATTCAACAAAATTTTTCCAAACAGTTTTATCACAAAAATTAATTTAAGATGATTATATTATACACCAATAATATAAGATAATTAGGTGAACCGACTAAACCGGTCGGGTTTATCAAAAGACCGGTTCTCTAAAAAAAATTGAAAACCCCACCCCCCAAAACACCCGACCCTCTCTCCCATCTGTCTCACTCTCACATAGAAAACAAAATCCCTAGTTTGCTTAACCTAGGGGAGAAAAGACCGCCGCCAACATTAGCCCCCAGGCAACGCCCCACTAGCCACTGTCAGCTCCCCCAGCCGCCGCCAATCTTCTCTTCCTCACCGTATCTGCTCGTCGCGAATCCCCACCAACCATCGTCACCCGTAGCCGCCGCCAGTCTTGTATTCACCTTCTATTAGCTCGTCGTGAACGCCGCCTCTGTGATCGTTGTCATCGGCAATGACAGCCGTCAACATCGCAACCACCACCAGAGCCAGTTGTTGTCACGAGTGTCTTCCTATCGGCGCCAGTTCTGTTCGACTGTTCCACCCCAGCCACTGTTCCGTCGCCGCCAAATCTGCAGTCTTATCTGTCTTTCATTAACCTTAGGTAAAAACCTAATTTGAAGTAATAATCTGCAGTCTTATCAGTCTTTCCTAGAATATTTGTTCAATTTTTGGATGCTGTCAGTGCTATTGAGATTGAAATTTTAAATCATTAGTTAAATCTGCTCCTGTTGTGTATTATAGTTTTTTTTGGATTGATTCATTGTATGATTTGTTGATTTTTCTTAGTTAATCTTTCTAAAAATTACTGCTTTAGTTCATTGCTGAACCTTGTTAAGCTTGCTTTAGTTCTGAAGTTGCTTGCTGCTTAAATTTAAAGGGATTGTGAATTTGGATTTAAGTTGTTATTGAAGTTTCCTTCGTTAGGGACTTGCCCTTTGGCAATCTAAGCATACACGTTCGATTTAGAGCACCCGATAATGCTGATTGTTAGATATTTCTTTCGTTGATGCTTTGTTTTCAATATTCCTATTGGTGTTGTGTTGTTGTTGTGTTTTAAATGTTCTTTTGATTCTTTGTTGTGTTGTTGCTGTGTTGTATTTCTTTTTAATTGAATATTTGTACTGATTAGCTCTCTGAGGACCTGCACACCGACTAGCATTATTGCAATAAAGCTTTCCCTGTTAAAGCTTTTTGGCAATAAAAACTTTGACACAATGCGATAAATTTAAATACATTTGGACTTTTCTTATTGTGTAGGAGAGATTTTAGAAACCTATTTAAAAAATTAGGTGAAGCACTTAATAACTAACGAGTTTCGGAGGATAGAGTTTAAAGATTTAGTTTGGAGCATAGCAATTACTCTTAAAGACGAAACCGGAGCTAATAGGATAAAACAAGCAATATTGTCATACGAATGAAAAAAATTAGTTAAATAACTCTAGTACTGAGATTTTGAATTACTTGAAAAATTAAGTACAACGAAACCTTGATTTTGACAATTGGAAAGGAGATTAGAGTCTAACAGTGAAAATGGTGGTAGCTGGACAAATGTGTAGTTGGAAATTGATAAAACCCACAGACGATTGTTGTTGGCACCCAAAATTTAAAAAGAAGAAGAGTGGAGATAATGAGTTTAAAAGTATACTTAAGTGAAATCTGTTATTATATAGTCGACCAAACTCATTTAAAATATAAGTTATTATCAAGTCTGTTTTGAAGATAAGTAAAAGAAAAAACGAATTTGCCTATATTCTCTGGATTTACAGTCTATTTTTGAACAGAAGGCTTTTTTTCAGTTACAAATAATTAAATAGAAGGATAAATTAATTAAATAAAATGTTAAATTAAGTAGTAGGAGAAACGGGCTACTCAACTCAAATAACAAAAAAATTTAAATTTGAAATCAAATAAGTTAGTTAAGTAAAAGCCGAAAAATCTGATTGAGATGAAGTTGTTAGGATTTCAAAAAACCACCCAACATTTTAGCAAAATTTGAAATCAAATAAGCTAGTTAAGTAAAAGCCAGAAAATCTGATTGAGATGAAGTTGTTAGGATTTCAAAAACCACCCAATATTTTAGCAGTCAGTGTCTCCCCTCTTCATAACCTACTCTGCGCCTCCTTCACCCCGAACCACTTTATAATTCTTATTTCAGATAGATTTTGCACGAAAACTGAGCTTATTCCTCTGCACAATAATCATGTCCTTTTAATCATTGAGAATAAGGCTCTTAAATTTAACCAAAGGGTTGTAGTGATTCTGAAACCGTAATTTTTGGTTCTATAATTTCTGCCCGGTCACCTAAGGTGAATAAATTTTCTATCATTGTTCCTTTTTCACTCTTATGTAATTAATTTATATCTTTCTGCAATTCATGATTAGTTTGATGATGATTTTTTCTATGTAACAGATTTTCGTCTTTTTCATTAGCTCTTTTTCGTAATATTTTTCTGTTGTTACTGCAACATAGTTCCAAACAACAAAGATAAGCACTAGGTCACGTTGTTATCATTTTTATTCTCCAAATTGTGCCTTCAAAAATTTTTTATCTTCTTTTAACCGAGTTCCAGCACTAGCAGAACAAGCAGTTATAACACAAGCACTACAAGCAGGAGCCCTTGATTCTCTTCTTTCCACAGAGTTCCGAGACAGTTCCAGCACACCGGCGCCTGCCGCCTGTATCAGCGTCCTTCATCCACCGCCGCTGCAGCACCCCTGTCCCCTTTCTTTTTGCCCTGTTCTAGTTCTATTCTTCCAGATTCTGGTCCATTTTCCTGTTTAATTTTACTAAGTTTGATTAATTTGGTTAATTATTTGATTTTGGAGCGAAAACACTTGGGCCCAACTTCTCAAAATTCTTCATTCATCTTCGAATTAACTTGAGGCAAACACTTTTGTGGCCCAATTTCTCCTTTCCCATTTATTTATCTATTTATTTTTATCTATTAATGTCTTTTATCTATTTGTCTCTCTTTCTTTTTTTTTGGTCTTACAGAACATACACACTCTCCCTCAGTTTAACCCAGAATTCGAACCCTTTTTAATACGATAGATATTTACATCTCAGATGTTACTATTTAACAAATTCTCTAATGCTCGATTTGCTTTGATTTAATCAAGGTTACATTAATTTCTCATTTTACTTAGACAAATGTTTGTTGGGGATGAAAAATTGTTGCCATGTCATCTTTAACACCACATAGTTTGTCTCCTTTATTAGCACCTTTGAAAGTTGATAACAAACTTTTCATGATTATTTAATTTCATTTATTTATTATTATTCAGCAACAAAATTGCTATATAATGTCTTAAATGTTGTTTGAAACTTGATTGATATAATTGGTATAGTCATTGTGCACTATTTGGTTTTTCATTGGCGTTCTATTGTTGGTTCTCTAAGGACCTTGTGTTGTGTAAAGAAATAATCAAATGCCAAGGAAACCTCGGTACACCGTTAGTAATGCATTCGGAACTATAGCTGGCCCTAATAGTCAAACCCACGCTACTCCGGTGAGTTATTTAATGCACCAGTTATTTAAAATGTTCATTTGCCTTGTAGTATATACACTTCTTCAATATAATTTGTGGGAAATTCGAATAAAATAAATTGATGTTCAAACTGCTTTGTTTTTAGCAAACGGATGGAACGCATGATACGGGAGCAGATACTTCAAGTGCACAGCGACGTGCAAGCGCCCCTCCACCTCCGCGTTTCGGCAACGGTGCTTGACAATCCCGTGTTAACGCCATACCGTTTCGACTACCTCGCAATGAAACACGGCTAGCTTCGTCAAGTGACATTGGGGACGCTCGAGCTCCTGCGAAAAATAGAAAGCATCCACCGGATTCACATGAAGGTGTAGATGACCATTCAGAAGATGAAGACTATGACTCGGAGGCGGATGAGATCGAGTCATTCGATGACCATCTAGACAACATATTTGCCGCACATAAAGTTGAACGTCAAGGCAATGCCAACAGCAAAAAAAAAAGACACTGATTATTGGGTTGTTGATGTCATAGGTATTCTTCTGATACTTGCTTCTTAGTAAATGTAATGATTCTTCTCCATGCATTATATTCTCTTAGTAAACTAACATTTGAAGTTTGTTCATTGCTGTTAGAAAGTGCTGTGATCTCTTCTATGGAGCTGACTGTTAAGGAGGCATTAGCACTTCCTCCTGGAAAGAAGATCGTTCTACACCATAACAGAGAGTTGCAACAAGTTGGTCAGGCAGCGGGCTTATTGAGCGGGTTCTTGGGGACATTGCGGTCTGATTTTCAACAATTACTAATTTGTGCAAAGAGTTGGAAGACAATGAGCAAGGCTTCCAAGGAGCATGCGTATGACCAGGTTAAGGTAATGTTTACTCTTTTGTTTGATAAAGTAAGACGCTACCAATGCTCAGTGTAAATTGCAATTTTTTTACATATTAAATGAACAATAGAAGGAAAGATTAAGACGCACACACATGATATCGACCATACGAATTTTTATAGAATATTCGATAAATTTCGAAGGAATTTTTTGTATAGTTTAAATTGCACTATATAATTATACAGCTTAATCCCCAATTAATCTGATCCTTCGTGTATAGCAATGTAACTAATAATTATAGTAATAATAATAACAATAATAATGATAAAACTTATAAACCTCATGAGAATGTTAAAGCTGCTTCTATTGCTATTAATTAGAGAGTGACTAGCTATTATTTATGATTTTCGGTTAGATAAAAATGTCTGAGAAAAATAAATTTGGAACACATTTGCACAAGTTGATTATGTTACCGTCCTAACTTTGAAATTTTGAATGTTTATGTGGTTTTAATTTTTTCTTGAGAGATTATTTCATTGTTTCCTAGCTGTGGGGATGCTATTTTTTTGTGATGCAACTCTCCGTTAGTAGGTGGATTTCTTTGGTTTTCTATTTTATTTGTTTTAGTCTGGTAAATTAGAGAAGGATAGTGCATGTTAGGTTTCTTGTAGTTGACTTCTGTGAATTTTGTTGTCGAGAATTGTTGATGTCATAAAGTATGTCTTTTGATAATACATTAGTCTGTTTGAGGTGGTTAATTATTATATGTTGTCTTTTGATCTGAACTACTTGTAGCGAGTATTTCACTATGAGGACGATAAAAGAGGGTGGATAAAGCGGGAATTTTACAAAGAATAGGAAGTTGCTGGAGGAATTCAAGAAATCATTTGTTCCATAAGGTTTATGACGAAGAACTAACTTTTGAGCAAAATATCAAGCGTAAGCCAGCAAGAATAGAGGCAAATCACTGGAAAAAGTTTCTTCAATATCGATTGGACGATGACACGAAGGTAACAAATATGTAGTTGAAATTTCATTGTATGCGATTTTAAATGGTAATGAATTACTACTAAATATGCTGAATTTATTGTGATAGTGGAAATACTACTACCCAAAAGTTCATCACCAAATCATTTTTTGTTTCCTGAAGTTGTACGCTCAAGGCTGATTTATAAAATCATTAACAGTGTAGCAATTTATCCCGATAACATTTATTTTTCTTCATTTTGTATGTAGGAGAAGTGTAGAAAAAATGCCGTTAATCGTTCAAAGCAACAATACACACATACCAGAGGTTCTAAAATGATGGCAAGAAAGAGACACAAAGAAGTAATTAATTTAACTTCAGTTCAAGAATATTGACGTGTTTCTGGTAATACAGTGTTGTCTTTAATACAAATTTGTGTTGATGATTGTTATAGGAGCAACGACAGGGAAGGCCTATTGGGAGAGGAGAGGGATGGACCATGAGTCATAAAAAAAAAGAATGGAAAGTATATGAATGAAAAAGCGCGTTTGGTTGGGGTAAATCATGTTCATTACTTTTTCAAATTTTCCTTTGCAATTACTATCATTGAATTTAGATTAGTGTAAATCCGGACCTCACATGTTTGCAGGAAGCAATTGAACTTATTGAGAGCCAAGACCCCTCTAGCAAGGAATTTTCACAGAATGATTTCCTTGCACAAGTGCTTGGAAAGGAGCACCTAGGAAGAGTTCGTGGACTCGGTATTGGTACATGTCCGAGTCGGTATTTTTGTAACATTCCAGAGCAGTCGGACTACGGTGTACAGATTGAGGAGTATCAGATGAAAATTGTGAAACTCAAGGCGGAGGCAGCAGAACTCAAGGCGGAGGCAGCAGAACTCAAGGCGGCAGCAGCAGAGAAAAAGGCAAAGAGACAGAGAATAGAGACAGAGGCAGCTGAAGGGAAGGCAAAAATACAGACAATGGAAAATTTGTTGACATACGTAATCCAGCAACAAGGAGGTAATTTGCCACCTAAAATAGCTGCGGATTTGGATTCTTTGAGAAGTGCACCAACCTCATCCCATGCAAGATGATGTGTGGGCACTAATGATTTGACTTATCAGTGTTGGAATCGGAATACTCTTTTATTGTTTACTTTCATAATGACTTTTGAGATATTTATTTGTAGTTTTTTATCTTGTTGACTTTATTTGTAGTTTACAGTAATGGATGCACTGAATGCAAATTATCATTATAATGATTCACCTTTGCAAAATTAATTATGTTTCGTTTCGTGTGTTGTTTTTGGATTGGCGGTTGGTTATTTTAATAAATTAACGCAATTGAGTAGATGAACATATAAAGAATAAAAGAGTTGTCATATTTTATTATAAATTCTAGTTTTTTTTTAAAAAAGTGTTACTCGACATTTGGCAGCGGTTTTAAATCCACTGCTATATTCATAACAGGATTAGTAAACGTATGGCATTTTGCAGCGGTTACCGCTGCAATCTCCCTTAAATCATATTTTCACGATTTAGTAGTGGATGAAACCGCTGCAAAATAATGCCGCTGTAAAATATCATTTAGCAGCGGTTGTACCAGCGGTTACTAATAACCGCTGCTAAGGGTTTAGCCGCACATATCTTTCAGCAGATTTATCAACCTCTGCTATCCGTTTGGCAGCGGTTAAAAACCGCTGCTAATCCTATACATAACCGCTGCTATTTGCCAAATTTGGTGTAGTGATATGTATCTATTGTATATTTTAAATGTTTTCACATGTGTGCCAATGAGTCATAATTTTAAGAGTAAAGGACAAATCCGTCCCTGACCTTTTTTTCTGCGGACATTTTTGTCCCCGAGGTTTGGAAAATACTTTAATGTCCCTGATCCTCCAAAAAAGTGGACATATTTACCCCTCCGTTAGAGTTGCTCCGTTTGCCCTGACGGAAAACGGTGACGTGGCTCCCGTGGCGCTGACTTGGCCGTTACGGGCTGCCACGTGGGATGGACTTTTGAAAAGAGGACGTATTAGTCCTTTCACACCAAAACGTGTAGCTTTTCAAAACAGGACATATTAGTCCTCTCACCCCAAAACGACGCTGTTTCTCCCCCACCCCTCCAAACACACTTTAATCCCCTTCTGCATTTCCAATCAACAATACTTCACTAAATCCAGAAGCAGAAAATTCAGCACTTCCAGTTCTGCAATTCCAGAATCATCAGCAATGCATCCAAAACATATAAACAAAGAATCAACAGAGTAACAAATCGCAGCAACATCAGCGAAATTTCAAGAAAAATGAGAGGCAAGAGTCTAAGCAAATTCAGATTCAACAAGCAATTCAGCGACATATTCACCAACAACAGAGCACAAATTCAATTTCACAGGCTCAGTTCACAATTCAACCAGTCCAGATTGTGCAATTTATGAAGAACATGTAAGAACTCCTTATAATTCTGGAAAAATTGCTACACTCTCAAATAGAATCAACAACTTATCAGAAATTGCATATGGAGAAAATGAATCTGAGAGAATAAGAAAAATTATGCAAACAGCACCTGAGAGCTTGAAGGAGTGAGATCAGATAAACTCTCCGGTCCACTGATTACATGCCTTCCTTGACGAGAAGCTTCCCGTTGAGAACTGTTGCATCATAAGATGCCATATTGGTTCATATGCTGGCGATAGAGTGCCAATTTCCAGTGAGAGGATCCAATACCTTTCTCATCTAAATACACACCTCACCTAAAGCCTCCCTTTCACAACTAAACTTGATTTCATTCTCCCCAAAATCCAAATCCTCCTCAACAAACACTAAATTCCCTAACTTTATGAAAGCAACTTCACCACAAAGCCAGTAACTTTACCATCAACTGGAAATAATTTAACTTTGGAGCACAGAGATATCAATTTACAAAAAGGCAAAAGTTTAGAAGCAGCACATAGAAAAAATCTCAGTTTTATCTGAAATAGCAATCACTAAGGACCCCACGACAGGACTCACGGAGACGTCGTCGTCAGTGCGTATGCACTTGCCGAGTATGAAGGGAGTGGGAGTGAGCAAGGGCTTGTGGTCGAGCGAAGACGATGCGGAGGTTGAGGAAGGAGAAGAGAGAGAGCCAGCACCGCCGCGTACGGAGACGGAAACGGAGGAGAAGCTGGCGGGAGTGGTTCCGGTTCCGGTGGCGGCGATGATTGAGGGCTCGGCCTGGCAAAGGAGCCACTCGATGGTCTGGCCGTCAGACTTGTGGTCGAGCTCCGTCGGATGCCATGGGTCGAAATTCTCCCTTTCTTCCTTTACCCGCTTCACCTTCACACTGAATTCGAAGGAGTAGGGCTCAAGGATTTCATAGATTGGGGGTGGGGGAGAAACGGCGTCGTTTTGGTGTGAGAGGACTAATATGTCCTGTTTTAAAAAGCTACACGTTTTGGTGTGAAAGGACTAATACGTCCTCTTTTCAAAAGTCCATCCCACGTGGCAGCCCGTAACGGCCAGGTCAGCGCCACGGGAGCCACGTCACCATTTTCCGTCAGGGCAAACGGAGCAACTCTAACGGAGGGGTAAATATGTCCACTTTTCGGAGGGTCAGGGACATTAAAGTATTTTCCAAACCTCGGGGACGAAAATGTCCGCAGAAAAAAAGGTTAGGGACGGATTTGTCTTTTACTCTAATTTTAATTATTTAATATTTTTTATTTTATATTCATACGTGTGTTTATTTATTGATTTTAATATGATGAGTTAATAATAAGTTATATTTTGTGATTTTAGAATATTTATTTTTGCAAGTTTTTTTTGTCACTTTTATTTACGAGTTGACTTATTTTAATTCCCAAAATTATCAAAAGTTTAACTAAAATTTTTTTAAGTTATATAGAAATACTTAATTTTGATTTGGTTTTCATATTCACAGTATAATGAATTAGTCCATATAGCTCATTGTTTTGAGCAAATTATGTTTTCATTTTTGAGAAAAATAATTTTTATATTTATTTTTTTTCATAATAAAATTATAAATAT
>NC_029788.2:11730136-11731503 GCF_000816755.2 Arachis ipaensis
ATTATCACTATGTGTACATTAAATTGAGTAGATTTTTTTTCCAAATAAAATGTTAGTCTTACTTACTATTTCAACCTATAATATAATATGAGATGGTAAATTCAAGTAGTACAAAATAATATTAACAACTCCTTCATATGTGTATAATTTTTAATTAAAGTAAGGGTAAACTACCAAAAATGCACTCGAATAATTTTGTCGCGGATAAAAATACACTCGAATTTTTCTATCGACAAAAATACATTCAAACAATTTAAAAATATGACAAAAATAACTAACATTAAATATTTATTTCTCAAAAAATGCTTTAGAGATTGATTTTGATGTCTTTTTTGCAAGCAAGATTAAAAAAATGAGATATTTTTATTTTTAAAATTTGGTAATTTTTTGCTAATTATGTATTTTTTTTGTGTTTTTTAAAAGTATTATTGGTTGTGGACAAATAAATCACAAAAAAATATATACTTAGTGAAAAATCACCAAATTTTAAGGATAAAACATCTCATTTTTTTAATCATACTTTCAAAAAATCGCATCAAAATTCAATCTCTAAAATATTTTTTGAGAATACATATTTAATATTAGGTATTTTTATCGCGATTTTGAATTATTTGAGGGCATTTTTGTCGATAAAAAAATTTGAGTGCATTTTTGTCAGCGACAAAATTATTCAGATGCATTTTTTGTGATTTATCCTTAAAATAAAATGACAATATACTTTGCAACAAAAGAAAAACTAAAATAACCATAAATTTTGTACCAAAAGTAGGGTTAGATGTTAGCGAAATAGAGCGGAAACTGGGGTGGAAATGCCTCCGAACTCTTCGTCCCTGAATCTTGACCTTCTTCCTATCCTTGTCCTTAATTCCTGTGTGGGAGAACATTACCCTTATTTCCATTCTCTTATGTTTCTCGTAGTTCTCGCAAGACCCTATTCTATATCTCCTTTTGATAATTTTTCCAAAAATTCTAATGATTTTTTTAAAAATTTAAAAAATATAAAATATTAAAATAACCTACAAATACATCTTGTCTAAAATTATAAATTAAGTAAAATTTAATAGGATGAGGATCCCCGTCCAAATCTACAGTTGTTTCTGAAAAATTTCATCCTCCATCTTCACAAAAAAAAAAATTCCTGCCTTTCAATCTCTATTTCAAACAGTCCCAACAATAATTCTCTGTCTTGAAAAGTTTTGCCACACCTAACCAAAAAGAATAATATATTTTTTGTTTAAATTTTACAAATGATAGTTGTTACAGAAATTTACAATGTAAATAAATAATAATTAAAATATACTAAAAAATATACTAATAACGATCAATAAAAAACATAAAATTTAAGTAATATTCGAAGTAATCATCAT
>NC_029788.2:11731755-11733424 GCF_000816755.2 Arachis ipaensis
ATTCAGGTTTGTATACACTATTTGAACGGTGATTCGGTGTTACATTATATATTTATGCACATTCTCTCATTCTTGCTTGATGCAATATAAGAACTATCTCAAAAAAAAAATGGAAATTTGAATTTATTTAAGAAGAAAAAGGCATAGTTAAATATGTTAAAAAATTTTAGGATTCTTTAACCTCAAAATCATTCATGTTAAATTATTAAAAAAAATAGTTGAGAGTGTAAAAGTATATCTAAAATCGTGAGTATAATCGAGAGAGTTTTAATTTTTTTTTTTATCTTCTTTAAATATAGCCTTCTGTATTTTTGATAAGGCTAAATCGCAACTTCTTTGATGGGATAAGAACTACGGAGACAATTTTGATGTGTTGGAGACTAAAACCCAGAAGTCGCTATTTATATTTGAATGTAACACCTATTAAACCCTAAAATTCAAATAAAATAGTATCTTTAGTTTTATTCTCATTTAATTTCAAATAAAAAATAATAATAACTTATTTAATTCAATATTTATGATAATAAATAGGATGTCCATTATATAAGTCATTTATGTGAAATAACTTAATTTGAAATTATAATTAATATATGTATTGTCCATAAATAAATTAGGAAATAATAATTTCTTAACAAATTAATCACTCAATTTGAATTACAATTAATTAATTGATAAAAATGAATTGTGTGATACTTAAATATCTAACTAAATCAAATAGTTGATATAATTAATTTATTATAATGAATTGAATTTAATGAGTTAAAAGAAATAAATCGAAAAAAATTCTTAAAAGTATGTCACGTCAGTTTTATTATTAAGTGTAGAAATCCGATTTTTATATAATAGAATAAAAGAATATATATTTACATATTATTATATTAAACACAAACTAAAAAAAAAAACACACACACACAAACACTAAAAAATCTTCTTCTTCTTTGTTTGATTTTTTTGTTTTTATTCTTGTTAAAAGAGTAAAACAAGAAGAAATTTGAGAAGATAAAACAAGAAAAAAAAAAGATGAATAAGAAAAAAAGAAGAAGATGACGATGATGATGATGAAAAAGAAGAAGAAGAAGCAGCAGAAGATGAGGAGGAGGGAAAAGAAGAGTTTTGAATTATGCAGAACTTATCAGCTTACATACACCGAAAATTCTTAAAAAATATACTCAAATATCTTCGTGTTACACCCAAATTTGTTGCAAATAAAGAAAATATTTCCTTTAATGCAGAACTTTTACATTACATTCAATTCAAACCATCAACGATGAAACATTATTCACCTACAAAATCATAAACTACGTACTAACGAAAAAATTAACTAGAATCGAACCACACCTCAGCCACTTGATTGGATTCAAAACAATAATCATTTTTCGTTCTGGTTCAATTGACAATCTGAACTTGAATTATTCATTATCTTCGATAACGAGATAACTGATGATGGAGGAGAAAGAGAAAAAAGAAGGAGGAGAAGAAATTCCAGTGGAGGAGGAGGTGGTGTTGGTGACAACGATAACGAAAGAGAAGAAAAAGAAGAACGTACAGTAACGGCACGAAGAAGTAATGGCACGAAAAAGTAACGTGCGTGCGTGAATATAAATAACTTGTATCAAAAAATGACTTGTATGTGGAGAATAATTATAATTAATTATAATTAATCAATCAT
>NC_029788.2:11733976-11749077 GCF_000816755.2 Arachis ipaensis
CGTTAAAAACAGAAATTCAATTTTTATATAATAAAATAAATTATTAAACATATATTTTTTTATTATTTATGGTGTTTTGGCTATATAAGGACTTAGGTCCGTTTGAAAAGATTCAAAAATAATTTTTTTGAGCTTTTGACTTATAAAAATAAAAAAATAGTAGTATTAAAAAGCTATTTAAGAGCTTATAGAAAAGTTAAAAAAAAATAACTTCTCTCATAATACTACTCTTTTTTACCACATTTTTATAAAATAAAAACTTTTAAAATTAAAAATCTATATATAAAATAACTTATTTATAAATTACTTTTAATATAATCATTTATTATTTAAACTATTTTTTAAAAAAAAAAACTTAATTAATTTATTTATCCAAACTTAACCTTACTCTTTTGACACAATTTGCAAACCGTGCATTTATTCTTTGCATTCGCATTTAATTGTGCATGTGCATCAAGTAACGTGCTGCCTTGTATATAATATAATGAAAATATAATAAAGAACCACTTGTATATTAATATATTTTACTGCTTTTTTTTTTTGGTAATATGCTCCGGCCAAGTATTTAGTTAGTAGTAAAATGAGCATAAATTCTTAGTTTTTTGGTTTCCCACGGTATCCCCCAACCCGGCAGGTCAAGGACTAATTCGTCGTGATACTAAACCCCATTTAAGAGTTTGCCGCTGGCCAATGGATTGCTGCATGCACAATGCAGGATTCGAATCCCCGACACTTGCTTAAGCGGACTAGTGAGCTAACCACTAGACCAACCCAACTTGGTTGCATAAATTCTTAGTTGATCACATGGATAATATGCTCCGGCCAAGTATTTAATTAAAAACACTGAAGCGCCCACTATCTACTTAATTTTATTATATAAAAAAATAAATAAATCATAGAATGATGTTTCAAAAATAGACATTGTATAGCATAGCACTCAAGAATATAGGAATATATTTAAAAAGAAAAGAATGGAATCAAAATCTAATTAAAATGTATTAAAAAAGAATGAAATATATTAAAAAAAGAATATAGAACATAAAATCTGTAATTAAAATCTAGAATGGAATAAAAAAGTCATACAGTTATGCTGATAGTCATTGAGGTCAAACACAAAAAGAAGTTGAGGTAATTTTCAACAAATTTTATCCTTTTTTAAAAAATAAAAAATTCAGTTATTTCTAGTTTAGTAGCTTGCTTAAAATTACGTAGTTAGACTTTTAATTTATAAATAAATTCATTTTAAATTTAATATTTTTTATTTTTATTATTACATTAATGACAATAAAAAATTAAAAATTGAACCTATAATATTGCTATACAATTCAAATTCTCTATCATTAATTTTGTGAGGACGCTCGACTCACAATTTTTGGGTGGAACGGTCGAACCCTCTTGCCATATTTCACTTTTTTTTCGGTCATGCAAAAAAAAATTCTATCACAAGACACAACTTTATTTTGTTTTATTTTTGAACTGGGGTTTTCGGTAAGGTTATTTTTGGACTATTCTTCGGTTGTCCCCCAACCAAATAGGTCAATGACTAATTTGACGCAAATCTGAACCTCATTTAAGAGTCTGTAACTGGTCAATGAGTTATTGTATGCACAAAGATGGGTTATTTTTAGACTGTTGTCATGTCCCAACTCCATTATTTTGGTACTTTGGCCCAACCATAAGTAAAAAAAAAATTGTCCCTATAGCCAACATGGAAAGAGAAAACAGCCCAAATTTTGGGAGGCCCAATATGAACGATAAAAAAGCCCAATGTGACACAAAACCAAAAGGCCAAAAATGAATAGCCTATGCAAATTTATCGATGTTTAGAAACCAATTTGGGACCCTATCCCCAAAAAAAAAAAAACTAACTCGAATTTAGCAGAATGACTACTCTTTCAACACTTAAGTAAGTGAGTTTAGATAAGTGTTGGAAATTTCAAATCACATTTTATGTATGCATCAATTCATTAGACAGTGACAGACTCTTAAATAGAGCTCGGATTCATAATAAATTATTTCTTAATCTATTGGGTTGGAATATATCGTTTTAAAAAAAAATTAGCTATGTTGACAAAAGAAAGGATTATATATATTACCAAAACTATTCACTGTTAGATCACACTTAATACTGTAATAGCTTTACAAAAAAGTTTACACATCACAATAACCAACTTCTAACTTCTTATTTGATGAATTGGTAGCTTAAATTTATTTATTTAACCATTTTTCAGTGCGATTCCTTTTGTTGTGTGATTTTCATTTTTCTCTCTGGCTACATATACTAGTTTGTATGGCAAACTCACATGAAGTTGTGTACTTGCAGTTTCATTATTATGATCAAAGAAGTTAACAAAAAAATGATACATAGTGACTAACCAACGCTGCTCTTTAATGCATTCTTTTTTCTAGGATGATGTACTTGTATATTAATTTATGGAAGGAAAATTAAAAATGAATTGACCCTACCTTACTAGTTACCATGTATTTTGTATGTGAATGAATTTATAGTTGCCATGTGATGCATGAAATAAATGTTTTACATGTAACTCGAAATTAAATTAGATGTCATATGTGAATGGATGGAAAATAAATTGGACCTACCTTAATTATTTTGTATTGTATACGTGAATGAATTTATAGTTGGCAGCGCACGTAATCCGTCATATGTAATTAAAATAACCATCATGATATATGTACAAATATTTTTATAATCAATCAAACTGGTATAAAGTCTAACAAAAGAATGTATACGTTCATCATATGATCTTTTATTTTTATGTTTTTTCGGCACATAAATTTTTATATATAACACAAAAAATTTTTGCAAATGACATAAACTTATGAATATAGTGTCACCAAAAAAAACTTATGAATATGGTACAAATTTTTTTGCACGTAATACAAATTTATTTGATATGATACCAAGATTTTAATATTTTTGCTAATATATATAAAAAAAGAAGAAGATGAAAGAAAAGAAAAAGACGACGACAACGACAACAATAATAAAAGAGGATGAAGAAAAAAAACAAAAATAAAAGAAGAAAAAGATGATAGTAGAAGAAGAAGTATACAACGAATTAATTGGAGATTTAATTTAAAAAATATTTAGACAACTAATTTTATTGTTTAAAAAATATACAAAATAGAAAGAAGAGAAAATGATTACAAAATAACAAAATAATGCCATTTAGAATTTTTAGTAAATAAATTTGAATTGGTATCATCAATTTCTCGTAGTCATTGTTAGAGTATAATTAGGATTAATTAGTATCAATTATAATTATTTAGCATATCTATATATTTATTATAGGATATTATATTTTTATTATTTTAATTCTTCTAGCATCTATATATAGCTTTGTATATTGTATTATTCCTCAACTCACTCAATAATACACCATATTTTTTTAAGTTTAGTCTCTTGTTTCTAACATGGTATCAAGAGCATAGTTTTTTTTCTATGAAAATCAGTTCCTAGCCGTTTTGTTTTTTTCTTTCCGGGAGTGTTCTTTGTCCTTGATTTTTGATCATTTCCTGACGTTTTGGTTCGTCACCGCCCTTCCTTCCATCTTCGTCTCGTCGTCATGAGTCCAACGACCCAACCCCATCGCCAGAAACCTCCAAACGTGCCGCCACGCACCGCTGCAAGTCCTTACCGCTACCTTGTTTCTTCTCCTCTCTAGACGCATCCAATGTCGATGGATTCGACACCAGATCAACGGTGTAGAAGTCTCCACGTGTTGCCACCCGCGCATCACACAGATCTGCACCCAACCCACATCTGGATCCGTGTGTTGACCTGAACGGGCCTGTTGGTTGACACGCGTATCTGCCTTGCTGAGTTAGCGCTGCCGTGTTTTTCTTCTTCCATTCAGCCGCTGCCACGTGTCCTTCATTGCTGATGTGGCTTCTGACGTGTTTGCTGACGTGGCACATAGTGAGACCCTTTCTAAGGTTTTTTTGTGAGTTCTTTTCGATTCTACCCTCTGTTTTCTCGTTTTTCGTTACGATTTTTGTAGTTTTCTCTCTTTTTTGTCTTTGTCTCTACTATTATAAAAAAATCAATTGTTTTTTAGCCTACAAACAGGAAGGATAAATTTTTTCGAAACTGTTATCGTTTCGGTCACCTACTCCCAGACTATCCCTCTATTGAATGTCGAAAATACAAGCAGAAATGACATATTGATTTCAATTGCCTGGTTTTGTTTTGCCATTATTGCAAGCTTTGGGGCATTTGATTACTACCTGTCCTACTCGCCCACTACGTCCTGATTAGACCAAGTATCATTGTCGTCCCAACTTCTCTAAGAATGTGCCTGTTTTTGCTATTGCTACTGAATCTACCAGCTCTATTTCTCTCAACCCATCTCATGTCTCTCTATCCGATATTGAGTCCCTTATGAAGCGAATTCTCTCTTTTTCTGGTAATACTCCTGCTGCTTTTTCCACTTCTCCAGGTAATTCTAAATTGTATTTTGATTCTGCTGGTTGCCTTCATCACATGAGTCCTTTGTGTCATCTTTTCTTTTCTTTGTCTACCACTATAAATGCACCTTTTGTCAATATTGCTGATGGTTCCCACTTGCATGCGACACATAAGGGTTCTATTTCATAGTCAAATCTTAATCTCCCTAATACTTATTATATTCCAAAATTAAACTTTAATCTTATTTTTGTTGGTCAACTTGTTGATCTCGGTTTTGATGTCAATTTTTTTATTTCTGGTTAACGTGTACATGATCGTCGGGCGGGACAAATCATCAAGACTGGATGTAAGGTCAGAAGGTTATTTGAGTTCTAGAATCTTCATATTCCTCTTGTGTCAAATCTCTGTGTTATTTCTTCTCTATCTACCCTTCACTTGTGGCATCACCGTCTTGCCCATAACTCCTTAAGAAAATTGCGTCCTCTTGTGTCTAAGGGTGTTTTGGGTCAAGTTAATAATGAGTTTTTTTATTGTATTTCTTGTCAAACTGCCAAACAACCTACTTTATCTTTTCACAATAATTCATCTCTTGCTTGTTCTCCTTTTGATCTTATCCACTTTGCTGTTTGGGTCCTCGCTCCCACCGCTTATATGGGAAGGGCACGATATTATGTAGTTTTCATTTATGATTATTCACACTTTACTTGGGTTTTTTTTATGACTAATCGCCATGAGCTACCTCAGATTTATATTACCTTTGCCACTATGATTAAAACTCAATTTTCTAAGGTCATTAAAGTTTTTCAAAGCGATAAATCGAATACCATGAATCCAAACTTTTAACTTTTCTTGCTAAACAAGGTACTTTGTCTGATTTTTCTTGCTCTGGTATGTCTCAACAAAATGGACGGGCTAAACACAAACACCGTCACATTCTTAACTCTATTCGTGCAATGCTTATTTCTTCTTCGTGTCTTGAGCGTATTTAGGGTGAAGTTGTTCTTACTGCTGTCTATGTTATCAATAGACTTCCTTCTTCTATCCTTGGTAACATTATTCCCTTTGAGCATCTTTATCATGCCTCTCCAAATTATAGTTCTCTTCGAGTCTTTGATTGTGTCTGTTTTGTTCTTCTTTAACCTCATGAACATAGTAAACTTGAACCTTGAGTTCGCATTTGTTATTTCCTTGGTTATGGCACTGAACACAAGGGTTATCATTGTTGGGAATCTCTTTCTAGACGTATTCGTATATCTCGTCGTGTTGTATTCTGAGAACATTACATGTTTTCTAGGTTCTCCTAATTTGAGTCCATTCCTCCTACTCGGTCACCATTTTTCACTAACTCCAATGTTGATCTTTTTCCTAATGATGATTCTACATGTTCTATCTCAAGTCAACCTCTCCAGCCTCCTACTATTCCGCCTTCTCCATCTCCCGATGATTCCAAACCGGACGATGATCCTGCTCTTGCTATCATGCTTCCTCCCTCTAATTGTTCTTCTAGTGTAAGAAATCCACCTCCTCATCTTCTTTATTATCGTTTTTTCCACTATTTTTTATCATCATAAACCTAAGTCATTCTGAGAAGCCTCCATAAATCCAAATTGACAGCAAGCAATGCAGGAAGAAATATAGACACTTGAAAAAGCATACTTGGAACTTAGTTGATCCTCCTTTTGATCACGAAATTATGGGTAGTGTATGGGTATACAAAATCAAGACTCGCTCTGATGGTTCTATTGACTGTTATAAGACACGAGTGGTTGCTCAAGGATATATGCAAGAGTATGGTATTGATTATGAAGAGACTTTTGCTCTTGTTGCTCATCTTACATCTGTTCGCGCTCTCCTTACTATTGCTGTAGTCAGAAAATGGTCTCTTAGTCAGATGGATGTGAAGAATGCATTTTTTAATGGGAATTTGAAATAGAAGGTCTATATAAAAACACCACCGGAATACCCTTGTCCTTCTAGTAAAGTCAATCTCCTTCGTAAGGCACTTTGTGGTCTTAAACATGTTCCTCGTGAATGGTTTGACAAGTTCAGCACCGCTATATGCAATCTTGGTTTCCCTTGCAGTCCTCATCATGAGAATGCTCTCTTTATTCGCAAAAGTGAACGTGGAGTTGTTCTTCTACTTTTGTATTTTTGATGACATGATCATTATTGGAAACGATGTTGATGGTATCTCTAATCTTAAAGCATCCCTTCACCACACTTTTGATATGAAAGACTTTGGCTCTCTCAATTATTTTCTTGGCCTTGAAGTCATTTCCTTAGATGACGACATCTATCTCTCACAAGCTAAGTATGCTTCTGATCTTTTTGCTCGAGTCGAAATTATAGATAGTCGCACTGAGTCTACTTCTCTTGAGCCTAATATTCGGTTTACTCATATGGATGTCACTGTTTTGGATAATCCTACTCTTTATCGACAGTTATTTGGAGGTCTTATCTACTTGACTGTGTCACACGACCATACATTGCCTATCCAGTTCATGTTCTTAGCTAGTTCTTGTTAGCTCCTTGTACTGCTCACTCTGCTGTAGTTCTTCGTATTTTTCGCTACATCAAAGGTACTCTATTTCATGGTCTTCACTTTTCTGTCCATTCATCCTTAACCCTTCAGGCATACTCAGATGCTGATTGAGCTGGTGATCCCACTGATCGACGTTCTACTACTAGTTATTGCTTGTTTCTTGGTGACTTTCTCATTTCCTAGCGAGCCAAGAAATAAATGTTCACTGCTCGATCAAGCACTAAAGGTGAATACCGTACTCTCGCTGACACCATTACTGATGTTGTCTCGATTCGTTGGCTTCTCGAAGACTTGGGTGCCCCTCAGTCGTCCCAAACTGATGTTTATTGTGGCAACTGTGTAACACCCTTACTTTTAACACCTCATGATCGTACTAAAAGCTCAGGCGTTACTTACCTCTAATCCGTTAATTTAATATTATAATTATTTAATATTGAGGTTTCGTGAATATAAACCGAATTATTAGTTAAGAAATAGAAAAGTCTTTACTTTAATAAACTAATTACATAATTATATTCACATAATAATAAATACATAAACTAATCAAAACTTCTTAAATACAAATCCTGCCCCTCTAAAATCTCAAAATGACAATTGGTGAGGGGTAAAGTCTTAATTAACCCAACAAACAGAAAATACAACATATATATAAAGTTTGTAGATCAGTCGCGGCTTCGCGTCAAAACTTCCTGAACCTGCCACTGAAAAAGAAATTCTATAGGGCGGTGAGAATATCATCCTCAAAAGGGTTCTCAGTAGAGGGTTTAAGAATTGTATAAGAAGACACATATAAAGAGAATAATTGATTTCAAGGTAGTGATTATCGTTCATCCTATGAATCTTTTAAAAACCAACGGCTAATCATCCAAAAACCCTTTTCAAAAACCAATATTTAAATATCCAGAAATCGAAAACCTTTCTCATCTATTGGTTATACAGCCAAACCCGATATGTCCGGTAGCTAACCCTGGACAGAACACCAAACACGGAGCAAGTGGGACATCACCGCGACCCTTGCATCTTACCCGTGTACCCAGAGCAAGGGGACCATCTCACCCTTGCCTCTTACCCAGGTGGTGTTACAGCTCTCAACCCGGAGCAAGCGGCGACAGAACTCAACCCTTGCATCTTATCCAGAGTCTCGAACTCTTATCCGAAGTAAGTGGATAACACCACTGCATCTTACCCGGTCACATATATCTCAATCAAAATTCAATTTCATTTTTAAATTCATTATCAATATCATTCAATTCAGTTTCATAATTCAAACTCAGTTTTCATCATTCTTATTCCTCATCTCTTTCTCGAAGCAAGTGGATAATGTCACTGCCTCTTACCCGGGGTCACATGTCTCATTCATTTACAAATTATCATTTTCGCACTTTCTCAACCACAATTCATTCTTTTCTAAATAAAGCAAAACTCAAAACGTAATTCTTTTTTGAATAACTTAAATTCAAATTATAAAATCCTTTAAAAATCAAAAGCGTTCTTATAAGCACTTCAAACGAAACCTCCAATTTTATAAAAATTTGGCCAGTAATTCCTCTAAAACTCAGATTTTGCCACCTTTTTTGGGTCCCATCTAACATTTCTCAAAGTCTTTTCAAATCATTTCCAAAAGTAGACAAATTCCAATATTAAATATTTTTTAAAATAAAATCATTTTCAATAATAAAATGTTTCCAAAACCTTAAGAAAACCAATTCGGCAACCACCAATTTAACAAAAACAATCACTCAAAATATTCAACATTCTCAAACAGTCAACAATTCCACCAGACAAATAATCACAATTATCCAGAGCAACTCATTTCAATCCATAAGACTCACATAATCACCAAAAATATATTTTTGCATCAATATCGATTGATAACAATTCTCGAAAATAAAAATGAGTTTAAGGAAAGCGCCTCTATCTCGAATAATCGAAATCCATAAACCAAACGCGTCACAGGAACCTTTTCTCTCAATGCGAAATCAACGGCAGCTTCAATCCATAGCTCCGCTTACTTTTGCAACAGTATAAACAACTTTAAATCACAACATGCGGCCCCGATAATTTAATCCTAAAACATTAACGTCGCGAAAACCTTAAAATATATAACGGAATACTAACGGTGAAGATTCTGAGATAGAGATACTTACTGTAAAGACAGAACAAAGCAATCGCAACTCCAAATCGACCGAGCAGAAGATCCGACAACTATCTTGAGTGACAGCGGCGACCAAAAACTCCGATGACCACGACTGTAACAACCACGCAGTGACGATAATAACCCAGGAATTCAAAAGAACGAAAACCAAACACAAAACCCTTATCGGTAGTGGTCGTTGGCAACGGCAACGACGTTTTTCGGTGGCTAGGCACGACGACGTGGTTGGTTTCTCCTCTGGCAGGGACTTCCCTTCCAGGTTCTCTCTCTCACTCACGAATCCTCTCTCTCACTCGCGAATCCTCTCTCTGCAGCTTTGCTGGACGGCGACGGACCCAAAGGTGGCGGCGATGACGACGGCGGCGGCTCTGCACAGTGACGACGGAGACTTCGACGATGATGACTTGCGGCCTCCTCTCCTTCGCGTCTCACTCTCTCTTGTGGGGTCTCCTCGGTGACGGCACGAACGACGACGGCACAAGAACAACGGCTGTGGTGAGGCGGAGCAGCGCGGTGGCGGCGAGCTACGTGGTCTCCCTCTCCCGTCTGCACGCTCTCTCTTCTCTGTTCCTCTCCTTCTCTTCTTTCTTCCCCGTTTCTCTTTTTCCCTCTTATTTCTCCCTTTTCTTTCTTTCTTTCATTCTGCCATGTGAGTGAGTGAGTGAAGGTGAGGCGGTGTGCGTGTGTTGTGTGGAGTGGCGGTGAGTGTGAGTACCAGTGAGGGGTTAGGGTTAATGGGTTTTAATTTGGGGATTTAGGATTAATAGATTAGGGTAGTTTTAATAAAATTAAGGTATAATGTATAAATTTAAAATATAATTTAATCCCTTAAAATTATTTTAAAAATATTACTTAATTATCAATTTGCTAATTGACTTTTAATTCAATTATCAAAACTTGATTTAATTATTTTTAATAAAATAATTTCTAAAAATAAAGTCTTTAATAAATAAATAAACTGAAATTAGCATATAATAAAATTTTTTAAAATTTTTGAGTCTGACAAACTGCAGCGCTATTCAGATTGCACATAATGATATTTTTCATGCACACACCAAACATATTGAGATTGATTGTCATTTTGTTCGGCAACGTCTCTTTATTGATGTTGTTCGTCTCGTAGCTGTTGGGAGTCTGAATTAGACTGCTGATATCTTCACGAAGGCTCATCATCCTACTCGTTTTCGGACTCTAGTGTCCAAATTTAAGATGGTATCTTTAACTCCCATTTGAGTTTGAGGGGGAATGTTAGAGTATAATTACGATTAATTAGAATCAATTATATTTATTTAACATATCTATATATTTATTATAGAATATTACGCTTTTATTGCTTTAATTTTTCTAACATCTATATATAATTTTGCATATTGTATTATTTCTCAACTTACTCAATAATACATCATATTTTCTTTAGTTTAGTCTCTTATTTCTAACCGTCATAAGATATGAAACTAGCAATCTAGCATATGACACTTCGCCAAGACAGGTTAGAAGAAAAAGTTTATATTATGCTACTTTTATTGAAAGAAATGATTAATGAAGAATTTAATTGACAAAAATAAATGATTTCGATCTTTTATTTTTGTTTTTAATTGATCTTCTAAAATATAATATCACACTATATAAAACTTAAATAAAACCTCGCTCTTTTGGGTAAACAGTGCTAAAAATCGTAATTCAACCCAACTCTCTTCTATCTAAAAAAATTAATTATATTCTTATAGTAGAAGTAGAAATCTTACCTTCTTATGGTTGACAAAGTATTCTTGAAGGGAGACGAGTTGTAGAGAAAGACATCAGTTGAAAAGTAAGTTATGGTAATATCCGAATCTTCAATGAACCATGGCTCCCTTCCCTTTACCCTTTCACTGTTCTACCGTCTACGACACTACTATTAGATAGTTACCATTTATTATGGGTGAAAGACCTGTTTTTATAAATAAATAATGGAACCAAGTATTAATCTCAAATTTTTTTCTCCAAAAATTGCTTAGCAAATCCTCTCCATAATTCTAGGAGAATGTGAAGACACAATTCAATAGATAATGAATAGAGCAAAAACATATGATGTTGCATCAGGGTACAGGATTACTTACCAATTTTATCATATATACTTCCATTGAATTTTGTCCGAATTTCATGCAACAGAGGCCAATTTAAAGCCATTTATGGAAGTTGAAAATTTCACACAAGATTTTGCTCTTTGTGTGAAAATTTCTCCATGGTAAATTTCTTGTTCTACTTATCATCCATCAGCGGTTCCCATCCACTCTAGCAAATTATCCAATCTGCAAGTCAGCTCCATAATCACTCATGCACTGCTTATTTTTCTGTGGAGATGCTAATCTAGTGTAGAAGAAGAGTCATTTCGCTTACCTCATTTTAGACCATAGATGTTCCTTATTCTTCAATTAGTGGAGGGATTCGGTATTACAAACTGAATTTCAAGGAACAAGCCCTCAAAGAGCTCGACTAGTTTTTATTATAGTTTGGAATATTTGGAAGGAGAGATGTCGGCGAGTTTTCGAGCATGTCTAAGAGCCTCCGAAAAAAGTGCTAACAATATCACTTAAGTTGAATCAGGAGCTATCTATTTTGCCTTATGTAAAATGTTCTAAGGTCTCTTTCTTATTTACTGTTTTATGTTATTTTCTTCTTATAATTTCACTTGTTCCTAAATATTTAGGAATTTCTATTTTTTATTTTTCTTATCCTAATTTTTAGACATTATATTTATTTTTTTATTGAATAAAATATTACTATTATTTAAAAAAAATTAAAATAAGAAAAAAATACGTGAACATGGAGAGAAGATATATTTACTGTAACTAACCTATCACGCTCCATTTCTTGTTCTTTATTTTGAATTTTAAAATATCTTAGGGTTAGGAATTTCCACCAATGAATATTTGAATGTGCCTTGATGATGATGGCAGACCCAAATAAATTACTGCTCTACATATTTTAGGAGCAATTATCTCAATACATATCACATGGCATAAAACTCGTGAAAGTATAAATGAAATAAATTGATCTTGTAAGATGTGATATTATATTATTGTGGGTTAAGTACGAATTTGATCTCTAAAGTATAGGTCAAATTTTTTTTTGTTTTTAACTTTTTTTTATACAAAATCGTCCTTAAGGTTTAAAATCGTCCTTTTTACTTAAATTTTAAAATTTTGGATCAAATTACTCATAATAAAAAAATTATAAAAAAATAAAGAAAAATAAGAGAAGGAGCTGAAAGTGTTTTTACTCCAGCGAAGGGGGAAGGGAAGAAGAAGAAGGGAAAAAGAAAGAAAAAGAAGAAGCTGTCCATAATCCACCTTTGTTTTTGTTTTCGCTGTCAAAAATTTAAAATCATGTTAAATTTTAGAAACAATTTTAAAACCAAGTTAAATTTTAGGGACCATTTTGTATGAAAAAAATTAAAAACAAAAATAATGTTTGGTCTATACTTTAGAGACTAAAATCGTATTTATTTATTTTTATCATATTTTACAAAATCAATTGAGTGAATAAATTGAAATAACTCTTTTTGTTATATAAGTGACTAATTTTCTCGTTGAGAAATCAATTTGACACGACTTGGTTAAAATAATAGATAATAGATATATACAAAATATTAGCTACTAATCTGTTATCATATAAGAATGTGTAGTTAGTGTTTATGAAAATTTTGATTATACAGTTAAAAAAAATATTTGATTATTTATAATGTTATCTTTTATTATTAAATAAATAGACAAAAGTACGTACAAAATTTTTTTTGATAGATAAAAGTACACTCTAATAGTCTAATTATTCGAAATACTCAATGTATACACAAAAAATTAGTAACAATGCACAAAAATGAACATACCGTTCATGAGGTTCCATTTCCGATAAGTTTACAACTTATGTAGCAAAATAGCGTGAGAAAGTAAACACTAAAATGAGGCTTAGGTAGAAATTAGCTGATTTAAAAAAATTTAACAAAATAAAAAATTTAAAAAATGCTGAGTGCCTTAATTTTGAAAGAAACACTATCTGTTACTCCAATTACAATGGCTTCCCCTATTGTAATGAATTCTATCCCAAGTTCAACATGTATCAGTCTCCAAACTGCATTCGAATTCTCTTGTGGCTACTAACTAGTTTTTTCATAGCCCCTTTATGCAGTTGGGGCAATAAATAGTTTTTTTTTTTTTTGAATTAGCTAATTTTTATCTAAGTCTCACTCTAGAGTCAACTTTGTCACACTATTTTGCCACGTACACGTAGGTCATAAACTTAAATAGAACCTCACTAATGATGTGTCACTTGTATCCATCGTTACTAATATTTCGTATGTATATTGAATATTTTGAATGATTGGAATGTACTTTTGTCTATTAAATTTTTTTTTTGTGTATATTTATCTTTTAATTATTTTGTTATGTATAATATTTTATTATTTAACATATTTTTTTCTTAATCTCACTTAAAAAATAACTAATAAAAAATCGAGTAACAACATTATCTCTAATTCTGACAACGTCCATCACATTCTCAAGATTAAATTTCACAACTATTTCAATGGCATGTCTTTTTTCACTTTCCGATAAGTAATATAGATTGTTGGACATTAGGATATAATGAGAAGATTCTCCTTCGACATCATATACAAATTCTCATTTAAAATGGATCTCGAGTGCTTCATTCCTTCTCTTCCAGAGTCCAAACAGACAGATAGTTTCGACATCGCATTTAAGCTATCAATACAGCGAACAATATTGTCGTGGTCGCTCATATGAAAACTGAAGCGATTATCGAACATTGGTTTAGAGAAGAAGTTGAAGAAAGCCATCGGAGTAGTGGACAATATGGCTATGGAGATGATAGGACAGAGGAGGAGGGAGATGGTGACGACGACAATAGATCTTAACAAATCGGACTTGCTGTCTAGATTCATAGGATCTATCAAAAACAACAAGTACTTGAAAGACATAGCCATTAATTAGTTTCTTTAGTATGAATTGATGGAGAACAAGTTGAAAATTTTTTCTCTTGTGAACATTGAAGTTGTAGAGTGTGCATTGTGTCATAGCTTGAAGTTGCAGTGTTAAATTGTTAGGGTTATACGAAATATGATGGAAATTAGGGGAAAACAGTATCGTTTTCGAATAGAGGGGGTCAGGGACCATTTTGTCTCCCGTTAGAATTGTCAAAAACCATTTTATCTTCGGTTAGAGTTAACAGAGCAAACCAAATAACTGACGGAATTAATTATTAAGAATTAATTGAGTAATTAATTTTAATTAAAAACTAAAGTGTCTAATCTAAAATTTTTTAGAGACTAAAATAGATAAATATTCTTAAAGTTATCAATTAAAACACATAGCATTAAACTTACCTGAGATATTGAATAAATATTGGGGTTATAGAAAGAATTGCATATGAAATTTTGTGGGTTATAGCTGTGTTCAAGTTCCTGTGCGTGTAAATCGTGGTATGTTTTCATATTATGCATGCATCCCATTTTTCGCCATAAATAGTGGTATATATCTTTGTTTTTTATTTTGGTGTATTAAAACTTAAAAACATAAAACTAAATATAAACCAATATTTACTCTCTTTTTTTAAAGCATAATAAGTCGCCATGATTACCCATGTTTTTTATATTTTTTTAAAACTTGTATAGAAGCTATGATTTATGGAATTATTGTCTATTGTGAGAAACTTGAAATTAATTTTTGATAGATTAGGTGAATATATTTTAATTTAGTAATTTTTATTGATGTCATACACAACAAAGTTGTAAATTTGCAAAGTTTAACTTTAACTCTTTAAACTTCTGCTAATTACAAAATGACCTATTGAATTATGTAAAAAATTGATGACTTAAACAATGTTAGTTAAAGATTACTTACATCCTTTTAATTAATTTTTTTTGGAAGGATTAAAGATTTTCTTAATATTATAAAAAAATAATATTTTCGGTATTAGCA
>NC_029788.2:11749142-11752139 GCF_000816755.2 Arachis ipaensis
AAAAATCATTAGATATTTTTACCATATTAAATTCTTTCATGATTTATATTAAAAGTGAATGGATAAAATTGTAGTTATTTAGTTTTAAGATAATCTCATAGTATTTATCTTTAACTAGTTTAAATAAATAAATTACCTTAAAAGATCACACCTTAAAACAACAATTAATAAAAAAAAGGAGAACATTCATTTATCTAATATTGTTTATTCGCCCAAAAAGAAAAATGTTTTCAACCAAACCTATGCCTTTTATTTGTTAGTTATTCATGGCCATTTTTAAAACATAATAGCATTCCCAAATGCGCTTTTTATTTTTAATATGATCATTATATACGTGTAATTCGAAAAAATGAGAGTTTTTCAGTTATGCATAAATATGGGATTAATAAGAGTTTAGAGGAATGTTAATGGGTCAGTAATAGTGTTTTTAATGGTGTGAGATTATATTTAATAGTAAAAGATCACTCACTTTTGTTTTGATAGTTAAGTGCTTGCTAGAAAATACAAAAATTACTGCCCATAGACTTTTTCAAGAGTTTATATTGAAATTATTATATACAATTTAAATGAGATCGTAATTAACGATTTTGTAGAAGAAACACATTGTGAAAGAAAAATTAGGATTCATCTAATTAGTGATCAATGGCTGAAATAAAAAATAAATAAAATTATCTATAAATAAATTGACACTGACAATTTTTTTGTGTCAGAAATTCTAAATATAAATCGTGACTTTAGATTTTAGTGAGGATAAAATTTTATTCTTTTCTCAAATTGTTAGTTATATTTTATAATATTTTTTATTTTTTTTAAATCGTAAATGACAATTTATTCAGACAACGATTTAACTCATATTGACGCATTATACTATCTTTACATAATAATTTTGTATTATGCCACTCATTCTACAATATAAAAAAAAATTAGCTTCTTAAATGTAACTTTTAAATGGGATATGCCCGAGACACTTTGCTCATTTTATTGCTGCAGTTAGTCGAGTCTTTTTCATATATATATATGATCAAGTTACTTTTAGTGTGTTCGGTGTCTGAAGAGTAGCAAAAGTCACTGAAATGTTAAGAGTAAGAGGAAAATAAAGGTGATAAATGATATTAAAGAAAAAATATCTCACTAAAGAGCTGTTAGCATCTAAATCCTTATATGATTTTTGTTTATGAATTTATATATTCCTTCTCTTTGTGTGATTTGCACGCTTGCTTTCGTTTGAGGTATTAGCAGACGCTTGAATCCAAACATCAAATAAGCAAAAATATTGAGATTGGTTATAACTTATTAAGTAATCGCTCGCCATTAACATCGGTATAAGATGGGTAAATTTTCGTAGTGGTTTCGAGATTGACTGCACCAAAATCGTTTTTAAAATTCTAATCGTATCAATTATGTTTTTGAAATTGGAAAAATTGTATCATAGTAGTCTCTAAACCGTTTTTCGTTAACGATATGCTGACGTGGTTTGATGACGTGGATCTTTGGTGACACGTGTCACCTCATGATTTGGCTACGTGTAATGGTATGATGACATGTCGGTTAACGATACGTGGCATGCTGACGTGGATGGATATGCCACGTGTCGTATTGTTATTTGTCCACGTGTCATCCACTATGTCATCGTTACATGTGCACCAAATTGGTCCTTTACTTTGCATCAAATGACTTATTTTAGTCTCTGAAATTGAATTCCATGCACCAAATTAGTCATTTCATTAGTTTTTTCTCATTTTTTTATAAATTTAAAATTCTCATTATATATTTGAATACACTAATTTTAATTTTATCTTTTCACAAGTTATTTAAATACAAGTGTTTTTATAAAATATTTTTAAAATATTAGTTTTAATTATACAATTTTTTCTACAATATTTTATTAAAAGAATTATGTGACATATTGATATTGATTTAATAAAGAGTGTAAGTTAAGAGTATAATAATATTCCTTAATACAATTTTTTTAATATTTAACACTTTAATAAATATTTTAGGAATACTTGATAAGACACTTATTAACTAATATAAATTCATTATTCCCATCCATTTTAAGAATGTTCGATTTTTCATATAATTAACTTCTCACTAAATTAATAATATAGATTTATACTGTCGATTATAATAATTCATTTTATCTATAACTTAGTTAGGCGGCTTTTTCATATATTACACAATTAATCAATATAAGTACTTATTATAACAATGACTTGAACAGTATTAAAACAAATACAAATAAACACAAGATGTAATAATAAAGTTTTGGTTTTAGTTAACATGTACTCTAATGATACAAGTTAACATTATTAATTAAAAAATTTATTATAAAATATGTATAATAAAAAATATAATTAAAATTAGTGTATAAAAAAATATTGAAAATTTTAAATTTATGAAAAAATGAGAAAAAACTAATGAAGGGACTAATTTAGTGCATGGCATTCAATTTCAGGAACTAAAATGAGTCATTTGATACAAAGTAAAGGACCAATTTGGTGCACATGTAACGATGACATAGTGGATAACACGTGGACAAATAGCATTGTAACACGTGGCATACCCATCCATGTCAGCATGTCACGTGTCGTTGACCGACACATCATCATATCGTTACACGTGGCCAAATCATGAAGTGACACATGTTACCAAAAGTCTACGTCGTCAAGCCACGTCAGCGCATCGTTAACGAAAAATGGGTCAGGGACTACTATGGTGTAATTTTTCTAATCTCAAGAACATAATTAGTGCAATTAAAATCTTAAAGATGATTTTGGTGTACGGCATCAATCTCGGATACCATTATAAAAATTTACTCGTTAAGATGGAGCCTCTGATACTCTTTTACATACCATTGATGATTGTTAAATATTTAATATATTTGATTAAATTATTAGTAATTATTATTATATCAAATATTCGCTTTTAAATCAATTATATTTTCATTTTTAAATACACTTTAATAAAAATATATTTTAATAATTATTTTTAATAATT
>NC_029788.2:11752192-11757064 GCF_000816755.2 Arachis ipaensis
CATAGAATTAGAATTTAAAATTTTTAAAAAAAATATATAATAAGAATATTTTAGTCATTTTTTATAATATGGTTATTAAGGTTATTGTAATCATTTTCTATAAAAAAAATATTAATTTAGATCGATTTAAGGTTTGGTTTACCAATTTTTTGGCCAAAATAATTTGTCTGATCTAATTTTGATAAAAATAATATAGTTTAATCAATTATATGTATTGAATTTTAATTAATAAAAAACATCCTTAAAAAAGACGTTTTAAGCATCTTTATCGAAGTGGCTCCCATTGAAATTACTTGTAACAAATGTAGCCAAAAGAGCTAAAAAAAATCTTATGTCATAAGCTATTTAAACTGTAATATTAATGATTTGACGAATCAGAGGAGAAAGAGGAAGAGTAAAAGCTAAGAGAGGGAGAAAAATTAAGTTTTCTCATTTTGATAATTTCCCATGAATAAAAAACAGAAAAATAAAAAATTTTATGTACTCTTAGTATAATTTAAGTAACAAGAGTCATTACTACAAGACTTACTCCAACTCCCTAAAAATCTTAATTGAAAGCATATGACCAAGAAGAATAAAAAAAATTAATAAGAGAAGTGTTGCATCAGTGGATTCTATCAATACCACATAGTTAAAATCACTCTAGGTTTGATTTGTCCTATATATAAAAATGTTAAAGGTATAAGTGACACATTATATTTTAACGAGGGATTTAATTGTCTATAAATAAAATATTTATGTATTTAATTGATCATATTTGAACAATAATATATACAAATTAAAAAAAATAGTCAGAATATCAATTTTGCAGTATGTTCATGGTAATTTACATTTGTATTTTTTACAAATTAATTTAATATGTTTGATTTTTCGAAAGTTAAATTCACGCGTAATTAATCTTTAAAAGACTATTTGACAGTTAACCATATTATTAATATAAATGGTTTGAATCAAGACACATTATATTTATAACTTTTTTTATTGTAATACTTTTTTTTCTTACCTTTTTTTTCTTCTAAATTTCATTATTTATATATTAAAATTAGCACTATATATATATAGTTTAATTTATTTTTAATGCATATCTTGTATTATAATGTGTATTTTATTCTAATAATTAATTTTAGTGACTGATTTTAGTGTATACCTAATATGTGTTTCATAAATTTTATAATTATTTGGATGAGTAAAGTACCAACCCTGTTCCTATCTATTTGTCCGAATGACAACGTGATCTTTGACAAAAAAATGATTTATTTCAATCTATAATTCTGTGCTCTGTCTGTCAATGCAGTCTAAGAGTAACAGAATTTGCTGATTTGTCTCGTTAAATTGCTGAAGTAGTATGTTAAGGTGGTGAGGTGGATGTTAGATGCTCATTGGCTTGTTAGAAAGGATAGAGACCTATCAGACCTGTTTCATGTGAGCACTAACACTGCTATTTTGTTGTCCTAAAAAATGTTATTAGTTTATTCTTGTAGTCTCTCCCTCTATTTGTTTTATGTTTAAAACCATAAATCTCCATGAACAGTAATAGAGAGCGTAGAAGAGATAGGGTGAATTATGATGGTAGGAATGTGGATGAATTTTTATACATATTTTAGTCATCTTGTAGATCTGCCAGAAATCATTGATAATGGAGTTAGGGAGAAAACTGTTGAGGAAGAGAATTCTAACAAGGCTAGAAAAGATAATTGAAATCACTTTTAACAAATGTGGCCAAAAGAGCTAAAGAAAATCTCATGTCTAATTCAAACGGTCATGTTAATGATTTGACGAACCAGAGGAAGAGTGAAAGTTGAGAGAGGGAGAAAAATTGGTTCTTCTCATTTTGATAATTTCCAATGAATGAAAAATAGAAAAGTAAAAACTTTATGTACTCCTACTATGATTAATTACCATTAACATTAAACTAATAAAAAAATCTAGATAACATCTTCCTGCAAGGTAGAATTGTATAAATCTAACAATCCTAACTTGGAAACATTAGTAAGAAAAGGACTGGCAGAGCTTTGTAAGAAAATCAGCAAGTTAGTCTTTGAAACCAATTGAGATGAATGAGATTAGACAAATACTTTTCACTAACAATGTGTCAATCCACTCCAACAATCATTTCTCTATTACTCTCTCTTACCTTTCTAACATGGTATTAGAGTCATGCTATCCTCTTTGAAGAACATAGATTATTTTTGTTCTATTGAAATCACCGTATTTTTTACACATTTTCTTTATGTCATTTTTTCTTTATGCCATTTTTTTCACATCCGCTACTTACCTATTCCCATGAAGAAATCATATTTTTTTGTCACCTTCGGTTAGTTTGTCGTCCATCTCTTTGTAGTTTACCACTTTTTGGAATTTGTTGGGTAGTTAGCCATCCTTTCGGCAGTTTCATCTGGGTTTTCTAATGATAGTTCTGTCTACGCTTTCTTCCGACAGTTCTGTATTTTTTTCTAACAATTTCGTCTGCATCTGTTCTATCGGTTCATGCATTTTTTTGTTTCGTTGTTTTAAATAAGTTTCAAATTCAAGTGACTTTGAGGAGATATTAGAATATATTAGGATCAATTACGAATTATTTAGTATATTTAAACATTTATTATAAGATATTACGTTTTTATTATTTCAATTCTCTTAGCACATCTAATAACATTTTTGAGTATTAAAACGCCGTCGTTTGTATTTACATAGAATAGATAAGTCCTTATTCTTTTTAACAAATTATGTAAGTATTTAACATCTATTTCAACACTTTAATTTTTTACTTTGGCAGCTTAACGAGATATATCAGTAAATTTTATTACTTTTTAAGGACAAAAGTGATAGAAAGACTGTGTTGACAAATAAAAGAATTGTGTTTTGGGTCAAAAGTCGCATTGTGATTCAGACAAATGGACATGGATGGAGTTGGTATTTTACTCTTATTTAGATGAATTTTATAATTTATAGGAATTTGAGTTGAAATAATTTTACTTGTTGCGAATAGGATTTTAAAAGAGAATAAATAGAGGAAAAGGGTTAAAGAAGAGCGTGAGAAGTGAGGAGACGGAGACAGACGCATTACGCAAGAGAGTGTGTGTGTGTTCCACAGCTGAGATATAGAGTGTGAGTGTGACTGTGAGTGTGTGAGTGCAGTTAGCAACAGCAGCGCCGCTCCTTCAACACTTCTCAGATCCTTCCATTCTTCGCTTCCATGGACCAGGTTTGTTTCTCTCACTTCATTCACCGATTCTCTCTTTTTCCTCAAATTCCGATTCATCGCTTTTTGCTTGCTTCATTCATTGCAGTACGAGAAGGTTGAGAAGATTGGGGAAGGAACCTACGGCGTCGTTTACAAGGCTCGCGACCGCGTTACCAACGAGACCATCGCTCTCAAGAAGATTCGCCTTGAGCAGGAGGATGAAGGCGTTCCTAGCACTGCAATTCGCGAGATTTCTCTCCTCAAGGAAATGCAGCACAGGAATATTGTTAGGTATTCTTTTCTTCATCCTAATCTCACTTCTTCTTGCTATTATTATTTGAATGCGTGTATCTCTGATGAATGCTGCTTCTTAGTAATTTGTGTTTGTGGTTTCAATTGGTGAAATTCATGTGACGTGGAAAATTGGAGGGTTTCTGGTGCTCATTGTGTGGTGTTTTTGGTGAAATTGAGGTTTCTTTCGTTTGGAGTTTTGACTATGGTGTGTGGTTTGTACTTTGTAAATTGTAACGAAATCATATATATGTTGGGATGTCTATGTTTAGTAGTTCAATCATGGTTAATCACAGAACCTGAAATGATGTTTCCTTCAATGCGAGACTTGTTGACTGTAGTTGATAGTCTCTGTTTTTTATTTGGTCACTGAAATTATGAATCTGGATAGTGCTATCATTATCATGCGATATATTGTTTGTGATTATGACTACATCTTCTGATGAACTGTGTTTGTTGTTTTACTCCAACAACCAGTCATTGTCTCACAAAATGGTGTTGGATACATGCAACCTGCGTTCGGTACCATGTTTTATTTTGTTGATGGTTATCCTCGGTAAATGGTCAACTGGTATAATAATGTTGCCTGAATATATCATTTGTTAGACTGTACAGCTGTGAACTGTTCATGTTGTAGAGGTAAGTGTAGGGTGCAGGAAGAGTTACGTGAAGGTTTGCACTTTCAAGTCTTGCTTTTATAACAGTTTCACAAGCGACTTCTGGGGTATCATACTGTTTATGCAATTGAAATATAGGTTTGATAACTCAGGAGAACGAGAACCTGTTGAATCTAAAATTTCACCTGTATTTCGGTTCCTTAAAATTTGTTGTTCTAAATCTTATTCTGCCTCTAAAACCATTTCTTCCCTGTGCTGCTGTTCTAAATCCTATTCTTCCCCTTTAATCTTCTTTACTAACTTATGCTTGGTGGCTGTGTGAATCATAGGTTGCAGGATGTGGTGCACAGTGAGAAGCGATTGTATTTGGTTTTTGAGTATCTGGACTTAGATCTAAAGAAGCATATGGATTCATCTCCTGAGTTTGTTAAAGATCCACGGCAAGTAAAAGTGAGTTACTTATGGATCCCTTCTTATTGTTGCTGGCTTATCTTATCCCAAGAATATTCACATTAAAGGCGTAAATGCATTGTTAAAATAAAATCTATTTTGTGATGGATTCATAATGAGGTATACCATATTTGGGGGAAAGTATCAGATAATTTGAAATTTGAATTATTTAATGATCCCTTCTGCAGATGTTCCTTTATCAAATTCTCTGTGGCATTGCTTATTGTCATTCACATAGAGTTCTTCACCGAGACTTGAAACCACAGAATTTGTTGATAGATCGCCGCACTAATTCACTAAAGCTTGCAGATTTTGGATTGGCTAGGGCATTTG